>NW_005370902.1:299017-302346 GCF_000412655.1 Myotis brandtii | reverse complement strand
CCTTAGGCAGGGCTTTTTTTTTTAAGTGCATAGGAACAAAATATATTTTAGATCTTACTGGAAAGAAACTCCGTCTTAAGTGAACTTTAAAACAGAGTATAAAGTATGACCAAAGATCTTTCTTAAATTAGAAGGCATTCAGATAATCTGTCTTTTTTTAATACTTTAATTTTCTTTTTATATCCATTCAGCTATCCCATGTCTTTTTATTGAAGCACTTAATCCGTTTACATTTATGGCTATTATTAATAGGCACTTATTTATTGCCATTTTAATTCTGTATGCCTATGTCTCTCTATATTTCTTCTCATTACAGCAGTCCCTTTAGCATTTCTTGCAGTGCTGTTTTGTGGTAATAAACTCTTTTTCCTGTTTTTTTGTTTGTTTGTTTGTTTGTTTGTTTTGTTTGTTTGTCTGAGAAGCTCTTTATTTCATCATCTATATTGAATGATAACCTTTCTGGATATAGTAATCTTGGCTTCAGATACTTGCTTTTCATTACCTTGAATATTTCATGTTATCCCACTCTGGCCTGTAGAGTTTCTGATGAGATATCAACTGACAGCCTTATGGGAGCTCCTTTGTAGGTAACAGATTGCTTTTCTCTTGTTGACTTTAAGATTCTCTCTTTGCCTTCAATTTTTGGCATTTTAATTATAATTAAGCAATTGCTTGCATCTTGGCATGGGCCTGTTTGGATTTTTCTTGCTTGGGACTCTCTGTGCCCCCTGAACTTTTGTGACATTTTCCTTCACCAGGTTAGGGAAGTTTTCTGCCACTATTTCTTCAAACAGGTTCTCTTATACCTTGCTCATTTTCTTTACCTTTTAGCACTCCTATAATGTGAATATTGTTACATTTCATGTTGTCCCACAGCTCCTTAAGCTATCCTCTGGTTTTTTATTGTTTTTCTTTTTTGGTTCTATGATTGAGTGATTTTTTTCTACACTGTATTCTAATTTATTGATCTGATCCTTGGCTTCCTTGGCTTCCCCTAATCTGCTGTGTATTCCTTCCACTGTGTTGTTTATTAGTGCTGTGTCATTCTTCATAGTTACTCTATCTTTTCTTATCCTGTTGATCATCTTTTCCATCATTATTCTGATGTCTATGTCTGATAAATTTTTTATCTCTATTGCTTTTTACTTTTCTGGAGAATTTTCTTGATTTTTCATTTGGGGGTTGTTCTTTTTGTTTGTCTGTTTGTTTGTTTTGGGTTTTTTTGCTCTCTCATTTTGGCTGCCTGTTTGGGTCTGTGACTATGTATTTGGGTAGATTTGCTATATCTCCCAATCTCTAGTGAAGAACAATGTCAAATGCTTTGACTGTTTCTGACTAATCAGATCAGACAAAGACTCAAAGCCTCCAGTGGTTCTCAACCTTGGCTGCACATTAGAATCATCTGGGAATCTTTTTAAAATCCTGATTTCTGGGCCTCATCCTCCGGAAATTCTGTTTCTTTGTTACTAATGTTGTGGCCTCACCCCATAACAAAGAAACAATTTCTGGAGGATGAGTCCCAGAAATCAGGATTTTAAAAAGATTCCCAGGTGATTCTAATGTGCAGCCAAGGTTGAGAACCACTGCTCCAGACATTTGCCTAGCCTGCAGACTGATTGTATTGTCTTCAGTTGCCTCAGGCTATTGTCCACAGGTGAGGTGAGAGGTTTTCCAATAGGGTAGGGCAATTGTTTCTGCCTGGATGGTACTTGTTATACTCAATCTCTTAATGGGCCTCAGAAACTCCACAGGTTGGGGCAAGGGATTTTCCAATAGAGTGGGGCAACTGCCTCCCCATGCCCCCCAGGCAAAAAGTGCCTGGATTGCAAAATGTCTGCCTGGGAAAGATGACCTCTGCACCATGAGGGAATGACTCAGCACAGAAAACCATTAGAGCACCTTCAGAGCTCTAACCCCAACCCTGGCTTCTGCTCACAAAGCTCCAGTCTACTATGCCCTTCCTCAGCTGGAACCCACAGTGAATGGCTGCATACAAAATTTTGTGCATTGGCTCTTTAGGAGGGTGCCTGCATTTCTAGCCATCTCTGGCTGGCAGCCAGCAATCCTGCTGCTTTTCACAGCAAGGTGTTATGTGGGCACCTTTCTCAGTTCTGGTGATCTGGGCTGGGGAGCCCAGCTTGGAGTTTAGACTCCAGAATTCTAAGGGGGAACCCCCCACAGCTGAGATATCACTCCAGAACTTTAGCTGTTCTCTGTGGGAGTCTGTCCTGCCAATTCACACTTCCACCCTTCCTACCAGTCTCTATGTGGTCTCCACTTTCCATCCTTGGTTATCGGGGATCTCTTCAGTTAGTCTTCAGTTGATTATTCAGGATGACATTTTTCATATTTTAGTTGTAATTTCAGTTTGTTCCTAGAAGCATGTCAGTGTAGCATCCATTTTCTCTGCTGCCATATTTAATCTCCTTTAATTTTCTTTTTAATTTTTACATCATAATTGGCATACAATATTATATTAATTTCAGGTGTATAGCATAGGGATTCAACATTTATATACCTTAATAAAATGTCACAATACATAGTTATTACAATATATCCCCCATACTGTTTTGGGACAAATGAGTGTAGTTAGTTCTCTTAGGTCTCCATGAATTCTAATTATGCAGCAACATTTTACTGTATAGAGCAGTGGTCGGCAAACTTCGGCTCGTGAGCCACATGTAGCTCTGTGGCCCCTTGAGTGTGGCTCTTCCACAAAATACCGACTTCTGCGCATGGGCTACGAAGTTTCAATCGCACTGTACGTGCGCTCCCGCACGTGGTATTTTATGGAAGAGCCACACTCAAGGGGCCAAAAAGCCGCATGTGGCTCACGAGCTGCAGTTTGCCGACCACTGGTATAGAGTATAGTCACTGCATCTAGACTTACTGAATCTGAATCCCAGGTTCACTGCATACATATGCTTGACACAGCTATGGAAATAAACTGGGCACAGATCTTCATTTCTGGTTTTAGTTTCCTCATTTCTACAGCTGAAATGATAGTAATAATGCCTACCTTATAGGATTGTTGGAAGATTAAAGGAGTTACTGCATGTAAAGTGCTTAAAGCTATTGCAGCTACAGATGGTATTTAAAAATTTTTAGCTGTTATTATATCTACATTTTTTCAGTGGTTTTATTTTTAATTACACTTTTTATTGAGATATAATTGACATATAACATTGTGATAAGTTTTTTTTAAAAAAAACATTTATTGTTGAAAGTACTACATATGTCCCCATTTTTCCCCATTGACCCCATCTAGCCCACCATACCCCCCACCCCAGACCTTCACCACACTATTGTCTGTGTCCATGGGTTATATA
>NW_005370902.1:293173-298976 GCF_000412655.1 Myotis brandtii | reverse complement strand
TATATACAAGTCCTTTGGTTGATCTCTTCCCACCCACCCCTGCCTTCCCTCTGAAATTTGACAGTCTGTTCCATGCTTCTATATCTCTGGATGTATTTTGTTCAACAGTTTATTTTGTTCAATAGATTCCACATATGAGTGAGATCATGTGATACTTCTCTTCTCTGCTTGGCTTATTTCATTTAGCATAATACTCCCCAGGTCCCTCCATGCTGTCTCAAAGGGTAAGAGATCCTTCTTTTTTACTGCTGCATAGTATTCCATGGTGTAAATGTACCACAGCTTTTTTATCCACTCATCTATTGTTGAGTACTTAGGCTATTTCTAGATCTTGGCTATTGTAAATAGCACTGCTATGAACATAGGGTGCCTATGTTCTTTCTGATTGGTGTTTCAGGCCTCTCAGGATATATTTCTAGAAGTTGGATCATTGGGTAAAATGGCAGTTCCATTTTTAATTTTTCAGGACACTCCAAACTGATTTCCATAGTGGCTGTACAAGTCGGCATTCCACAAGCAAGGTATTAGGGTTCCTTTTACTCCACATTATCTCAAGCACTTGTTTATTGATTTATTGATATTAGCCATTCTGACAGGTGTGAGGTGATATCTCAGTGATGTTTTAATGTGCATCTTTCTGCTGATTAGTGAGGAGCATTTTTTATGTGTCTCTTGGACATTTGTATGTCTGCCTTGAAGAAGTTTCTATTTAGGTCTTCTGCCCATTTTTTATTGGGTTGTTTGTTTTCCTTTTGTTGATTTGTATGAGTACTTTATATATTTTGGGTATTAACCCCTTATCAGATGTATCATTGGCAAATATGCTCTCTCATACAGTGGATTCCCATTTCATTTACATTTTGTCTTATTTTGCTGTGCAGAAGCTTTTTATTTTGATGTAATCCCATTTGTTTATTTTTTCCTTTGTTTCTCTTGTGCTAGGAGTTGTATCATTTGCTGCTTATGTTTTCTTCAAGGATTTTTATGATTCTATGACTTACATTTAAATCTTTTATCCATTTTAAGTTTATCCTTGTGTATGGTTTAAGTTGGTGGTCTAGTTTCTTTCTTCCTTTCTTTCTTTCTTTCTTTCTTTCTTTCTTTTTTTCTTTCTTTCTTTCTTTCTTTCTTTCTTTCTTTCTTTCTTTTCATCTATCTGTCCAATTATCCCAACACCATTTATTTATCTGTCCAATTATCCCAACACCATTTATTGAAAAGACTATCTTTATTGTATGCTCTTGCCTCCTTTGTTGAAGATTAATTGAGCATAATGGCTTGGGTTGATTTCTGGGTTTTCTGTTCTGTTCCATTAATCTATACGTCTGTTCTTGTGCCAGTACTAGGCTATTTTGATTACAGTGGCTTTGTAATATAGCTTGATATCTGTTCTTGTGATCCCTCCACTTTTGTTCTTCTTTCTTAGGATTGCTGCAGCTACTTGGTGTCTTTTTGTTTCCATATACATTTTTGGAATGTTAGTTTTTGATCTGTGAAGTATGCCATTTTGGTATTTTAATAGGGATTGCATTGAATCTATAGGAGTATTAAAGACAACAGGGTAGCGATGACTTAACCTTTTATCAAAAGTATGATATAGACAAAAAGGTATAGTATGATTTGATGATTATATTAATGAGCCTTTTATATTTTCTCACTCATTCCTACTATCTGGTAAAGTAAGTGGTCCCTCCATTGTAAGAATTTAGCTTTATAACAGGACTGAACAATTTATGGAGAAGAGTGTGGCTTATTAATGTGTCCCTCATCATGTTAATTTTATTGATGATAGATTGAAGCTCTGTGCATGTGTTTTTCTTAAGTCTTCTTGAAACAACTTAGACCTTAACTCATGTCAAAGTCATGAGCTACTTGTGTAAATAAATACATTTTTTTATTCCTACAAAATTTACTTTCCTTCTACATTCAGAGAATGTTTCCCAGAACTATGATACCTTATTTGATAAGAAATTAGTACTTTTACACCTCCCATTTTGTTTATCCTGACAAAAGACTTTTGTCTGTTTTAATCTATTTACTAAAGACCCGGTGCACAAATTCGTGCACGGGTGGGTTCCCTTGGCCTGGCCAGCGATTGGGGCCAATGGGGGTAGGGCAGCCGGCCCTGCGGGGGGCAAGGGGGAGGGACTGTAGGAGGTTGGTTGTGGGAGTGCACTGACCACCAGGGAGCAGTTCCTGTGTTGAGCATCATAACAACTGGTCTACTGGTTGTTTGGTCACTTAGGCTTTTATATAGAGAGATAGTATGAATTTTCACTTTGTCTGAGAATAAAAAATTTCTCTCTTTAAAGCCTATTCTCTCAAATCAATACCTTTATCTCCTTAAGATGTATGGTTTTGCTTGAGAATTTCTTTTATTTTATATACTTTTTCCCTGTTTTTCAACAATAAGAACTTATTCATCATTTCAGATCCAAATATTTTGTGATTTATTACAGTGGCAGAATAATGTTTCTATGTTCTTTTTAATATCTTTCCTGCTGAAGTTCAAGTACTTATATTGAAGTCTATTGGGTTTTATATCTTTAAGTCTGTAATGACTTATATCCTTCCACTCTGGTGTAATTGATAAATTGTAACTCATCTCCTACCAAACATTTTCTTTATATATTTTTAATATTTAAAATTTTTTATTTTTATATTAAACTTGGCATTCAGCATCATTTTATATTAGTTTCAGATATGCAGCATAGGGAATATAGTCAATAATTTTGCAAACCTTTTCGAATTATTTTTTCTTCAGACTTTTCTATACAGAGTGGGCCAAAAGCAGCTATGATTGTTTGTATGGAAAATAATAAGCAACTAATAAATAATTAACACAAGAAACAAATAATACAATAATCCTATATAATAAAAAGCTAATATGCTAATTAGATCTGATGGCAGAATGACCAGTGGGCGGGGGGTGGGGCCGCAGGGCCCAGAGGCAGCCACTGCTGTGCGGCGAGGGCTGGGCAGGCACCTAGGCAGCCACGGCTGCAAGGGCTTACTCTTGCATGATTTTCGTGCACCAAACCTCAAGTTAATGAATAAAAATACAAGAATAAACTGTTTCGCATACTCACAACTGTAAACCTATTTTCACCCCACCTTGTATTGAAGGTATGGACACTTTTTTTTTTTCCTCTCAAACAGCCTAAAGAGTTCTTGCAGATGTTTGCTGTCAGAGTGAACTTTAGCATATAAGCAAAGAAATCTAAAAGCCTTATACAGAAACCAAACTTATGATTTTGGTCATCTTGAGATAACCAACATAAAAATCCATGGACACAGATAATAATGTGGTGAAGGCCTGGGGGTGGGCTGGTCCCTGTATGAAAGGGGGCAGACTGAAGGTAAATGGGGGACATTTGTAATACTGTTAACAATAAAAAAATAAATTTAAAAAATCAATTAGAGATTATTCAGTTATAACTATCTAAATGTATAGGTAGACAATACACAGACACAAATATACATCTCAGGCTGTCAAATTACCTATTTAAACTAGAGTAATCTATATATATAAAAACCAAGTGACCCGAACAACCTGAATGACCAGGACAACCGGTCACTATGACGCACACTGCAGCCAGCCAACCGGCCTGATGGGGGTGGGGCCAGCTGGCCAACCTCCCGTGGCTCCTTCCCACCTGGCCAGCTGGCCCCGATCAGTCTCAATTGGGGCGGGTTGGCCAGACACCACCTGTGCATGAATTCATGCACTGGGCCTCTAGTAAGTAAAATAATAGCTCTACCAAGCATGTATATGGGCCTGGTAACAGCTATACTTTTAAAGTGGTTAGAGGGAGTCATTAGAAACACTAAATGATGGATTAAAAGGAGCCTGGTGCCAGAGTAGAGACCTAGTTACATCTATGTTCTACTGGATAATGATCCTAAGGCTTTCCATTTATTTAGGGTTTGGTTTTTAACATAAAAAAAAAACTAGGGGTAAAAGATGAATAAAGTATTCATATGAGAAATTCCTTTTTACATAAGATATACATGCAAACTAAATAAAGCATGTATATGCATAATATATACTATGAGAATTCATCTAAATTATAGAAGCAGTTTTATCTCAAACAGATGTCATTTGTTTCTGGAGATAATGTGGCCTTAAACATGAAAAACAAAAACACTTTTGGATGCTAATTTGTTGACTCTATTACAGATGTCCACATTTATAACTACCCCCCCATTTGCCTCTCTCCACCCTGATGCCACACCCACCTAGGCCTTCAAACATTATTGTCTATGTCTATGTTTATGCATATATGCATACAAATTCTTTGGCTTATCTCTTCCTGTCCTCCCCACACTCTTCCTATCTGAGATCTGTCATTCTGTTATCCACACTTTGGGTCCTGTTTTGTTCGTTCATTTATTTAGTTCTTTAGATTACATATATAAGTGAGATCATGTAATATTTGTCTTTCTTGGACTGGCTTATTTTGCTTAGCATAATAATCTCCAGGTCCATCCAATGCTGTCTCAAATGGTAAGAGTTCCTACTTTTTTACAGTGGTGTCATATTTCATTGTGTAAATGAGCCACAGCTTTTGAATCCATTCATTTACTGATGTTCAGTTGGGCTGAATCCAGATCTTGGCTATTGTAAATAACTAGAGGCGCGGTGCACAAAAATTTGTGCACTCGGTGGGGGGGCATTCCTCAGCCTGGCCTGTGCCCTATTGCAGTCTGGGACCCCTCGGGGGATTACCACCTGCTGGCTTAGGCCTGCTCCCCAGGGGATTGGGCCTAAGCTGGCAGTCAGACATCCCTCTGGCAGCCTGGCAGCCCTCGGGGGATGTCCACTTGCCAGCAGGGAGCAGGCCTAAGCTACAGTCGGACATCCTTAGCGCTGCTGAGGAGGCGGGAGAGGCTCCCACCACCACCGCTGTACTGGGAGCCATCAGCCTGGCTTGTGGCTGAGCAGAGCTCCCCCTGTGGGAGCACACTGACCACCAGGGGGCAGCTCCTGCATTGCTGTTTGCAGGCTGGCCACAGCCCCTTCAGGGTAGGGGTCCCCACTGGGGTGCCTGGCCAGCCTGGGTGAGGGGCTGAGGGCCATTTTCAGGCTGGCCACACCCCCTTCAGGGTGGGGGTCCCCGCTCGGGTGTCTGGCCAGCCTGGGTAAGGGGCTGATGGCTGTTTGCAGGATGGCCAAGCCCCCCAGCAGGGACCCTGACCCCATGAGGATGTGGCCAGTCTGGGTGAGGGGCTGATGGCTGTTTGCAGACTGGCCACAGCCCCTTCAGGGTGGGGGTTCCCCCTAGGGTGCCTGGCCAACCTGGGTAAGAGGCTGATGGCTGTTTGCAGGCTGGCCACAGCCCCTTCAGGGTGGGGGTTCCCCCTAGGGTGCCTGGCCAACCTGGGTAAGAGGCTGATGGCTGTTTGCAGGCTGGCCACAGCCCCTTCAGGGTGGGGGTTCCCCCTAGGGTGCCTGGCCAACCTGGGTAAGAGGCTGATGGCTGTTTGCAGGCTGGCCACAGCCCCTTCAGGGTGGGGATCCCAATTGGGGTGCCTGGCCAGCCTGGGTGAGGGGCTGAGGGTCGTTTTCATTCTGGCCACACCCCCTCCAGTGTAGGGGGTCCTGCTGGGGTGCCTGGTCAGTCTGGGTGAAGGACTGATGGCTGTTTGCAGGCTGTCCAAGCCCCCCAGCGGGGACCCTCACCCCATGAGGGTTTGGCCATCCTGGGTGAGGGGCTTATGGCTGTTTGCAGGCTGGCCACAGCCCCTTCAGGGTGGGGATCCCAATTGGGGTGCCTGGCCAGCCTGGGTGAGGGGCTGAGGG
>NW_005370902.1:284105-293057 GCF_000412655.1 Myotis brandtii | reverse complement strand
TCTGGAATTTATTTATTTTCTATAATTGAAACTTTGTTGTCTTGAGCTGAGGCCACAGCCAGCCATGGCAGGTGGGAAGCTTGGCTTCCTCCATCGCCGGGGCAACCAAGCCTCCTGCTTTCTCCAGCTTGGTGGCTGCCGGCAGCCATCTTGGTTGGGTTAATTTGCATATAGTTGCTCTGATTGGCTGGTGGGCATGGCTTGAGTGTAGTGGAGGTGTGGTCAATTTGCATGTTTCTCTTTTATTAGATTAGATGTTGCTATGAACATAGGGATGCATATATTCTTCCCAATTAGTGTTTCAGAATTCTTAAGATATATACAAAATAGTGGGGTCACTGGGTCAAAAGGCAGTTCCATTTTTATTTTTTTTTCAGGAAACCCCATATTGTTTTCCACACTGGATTCAAAAGACTGCATTCCCACCAACAGTGCACCATTTCTGCTCTTCTTTTCCAGCACTTGTTGATTTATTGACAGTTACCATTCTTGCAGATGTGAGGTGATACTTCATTGTAGTTATTATTTTCAACTCTGATGAATAGTGACCTTGAGCATTTTTTAATATGTATATTGGCCATCTATATGTCCTATTTAGAGAAGTGTTTATTGAAGTCCTTTGCCCATTTTTTAAATAGAATTGTTTGTTTTCCTGCTGTTGAGTTGTATACGTTCTTTTTATATTTTGGAGATTAACCCCTTATCTGATTAATCATTGGCAGATATGTTCTCCCATACAGTGGGTTCCCTTTTTGTTTTGTTGCTGTTTTTCTTTGGTGTGCAGAAGCTTTTTAGTCCCATTTTGCTTATTTTTCTCCTGTGTTTCCCTTTCCCTTGGAGATGTATCTGCAAAAACATTGCTCTGAGAGATGTCTGAGATTATATGACCTATAGATTTTTAAGGTTTTTATGACTTACATTTCATTCTTTTTTTTTCCATTTTGAGTTTAATTTTGTGTTTGGGGAAAGTTTGTGGTTTAGTTGCTTTTTTTTTTTTGCATGTTTGTGTCCAATTTTCCCAGCACCATTTATTGAAGATACTGTCTTTATTCTACGGTATTCTCTTGCTTCCTTTGTCAAATATTAATGGGTTGACTTCTGGGCTCTTTTTCCATTCCATTGATCTATATGCTTGTTCTTATGCTAGTACTACAATGTTTTGATTACCAACGTTTTGTAGTAGAGTTTGATATCTGGTATTGTGATCAATCCAACTTTGTTGTATTTTCTCAAGATTGATGTGGCTATTTAGCATCTTTTCTGGTTCCATATAAAACTTTGGAATATTCATTCTAGATCTGTGAAATATGCCATTGGTGTTTTAACAGGGATTGCATTGAATCTATAGATTTCTTTGGGTAGTATGGACATTTTAATGATGTTAATTTTTTCAATCCATGAACACAGTAAATGCTTTTACTCATTTGTATCTATCTAGTATTTCTTTTTCAGTGACCTATAGTTTTCTAAATATAGATATTTTTCCTCCTAGCTTAAGTTTATTCCTGGGTACCTTATTTTTAATTTTTTTATAGTGATAACTGGGATTGTTTTCTTGGTTTTTCTTTCTGATAATTCATTACCAGTGTTTAAAAATGCCACACATTTCTGAATACTAATTTTGTATCCTACTGCTTTGCCAGATTTATTTATTAAATCCAGTAGTTACTTTGATGGGCTCTTTCAGGTTTTCTATATGCAATATCATGTCATCTGTGAATAATGACAATTTTACTTTCTCCTACCAATTTAGGTGCCTTTTTATTTCTTCTCTGATTGTAGGGGCTAGAGCATCCAGCATTCCTGTCCTGTTCCTGATTTTAAGTGAAATGCTTTTAGATCATTAAGTATGATGTTAGTTGTAGTTATTTCTTACATAGCTTTTATTATGTTGAAGTATGATCCTCTATTCTCACTTTCTTTTTTTTTAAATTGAATCTTTATTGTTCAGATTATTACATTTGTTCCTCTTTTTTCCCCCCATAACTCCCCTCCTCCCAGTTCCCGCCCCACCCTCCGCCCTCACTCCCCACCCACTGTTCTCACCCATAGGTGCACGATTTTTGTGCAGTCTCTTCCCACATCTCCCACTCCCCTTTCCCCCCCAAGAATAGTCAGTCCATTCCCTTTCTATGTCCCTGATTCTATTATAATAACCAGTTCATTCTGTACATCAGATTATTTATTCACTTGATTCTTAGATTCACTTGTTGATAGATGCATGTTTGTTGTTCACAATTTGTATCTTTACCTTTTTCTTCTTCCTCCTCTTAAAGGATACCTTTCAGCATTTCGTATAATACTGGTTTAGTGGTGATGAACTCCTTTAGCTTTTCCTTATCTGTGAAGCTCTTTATCTGACCTTCAATTCTGAATGATAGCTTTGCTGGATAAAGTAATCTTGGTTGTAGGTTCTTGCTATTCATCACTTTGAATATTTCTTGCCACTCCCTTCTGGCCTGCAAAGTTTCTGTTGAGAAATCAGCTGACAGTCGTATGGGTATTCCCTTGTAGGTAATTGAGTCTCTTTCTCTTGCTGCTTTTAAGATTCTCTCTTTGTCTTTTGCTCTTGGCATTTTAATTATGATATGTCTTGGTGTGGTCCTCTTTGGATTCCTTTTGTTTGGGGTTCTCTGCGCTTCTTGGACCTGTAAGTCCATTTCTTTCACCAGGTGGGGGAAGTTTTCTGCCATTATTTCTTCAAATAGGTTTTCAATATCTTGCTGTCTCTCATCTTCTGGCACCCCAATGATTCTGATGTTGGTACGCTTGAAGCTGTCCCAGAGGCTCCTTACACTATCTTCATATTTTCGGATTCTTTTTTCATTTTGCTTTTCCGGTTGGGTGTTTTTTGCTTCTTCGCATTTCAAATCTTTGGCTTGATTCTTGCGCTCCTCTGGTCTGCTATTGGGTGTCTGTATAATATTCTTTATTTCAGTCCGTGTATGCTTAATTTCTAGTTGGTTCTTTATCATAGCATCGAGGGTCTCATTAGTTTTCGTGACTCTCTCCTCAAGTTTATTGACAGCTTCTAGCACATTTTTGCAAGCCCTCAAAATTGCGATTTTTAGCTCTATATCCTCCATTTCTGTCATGTTTTTTTGTCTCCGCATTTTTTATGCTTTCTTGGTGCACCCCCTAGTGGTCTTTGTGCGCAGTCTTGTTCTAGTTGAGCCTTGATTGTTGTAGTTAATACTAGAGGGATTTGACCACCAGGCCGACTGGCTGTGTGAATCAGCTGTGTCTGCCGCGGAAAACTTCTGTCCTCTGGGGAGGTGCTAATCTAGCCTTTGCCTGAGGCGATCCGGCAAATGGCTCTGCGCAGGGCTTGGGCGGGGCGGGATCAACAGGGCGGGTGGAGGGAGCAGTTATGGCCGCTCTCAGTCCCGTTCCCAGAGGCTCTGCTTCTCAGAACCCCAGGAACCGCTCCTAGAGACTCACCCGGATCAGGAGCTCAGAGTCTGAAACTCCCTCCCGATTGAAAAGAACAACGGTGCCCTCCGCCGCTGGCCCGCTCCACATGCACTCCACACCTTAGTATTTCACTTCAGCACTGCGTCTCCTCTGAGTCTCATATGGTTTCCTCTTTCCTCCTAGTTGTAGAATTTCCACTCAGCCAGCCTTCCTGTGGTTCTGGGTGATGTCCGTTCCGTCTTTTAGTTGTATTTTTGAAGTGGTTGTTTGAGGCAGCAAACTCCGGCGTTAACCTATGCCGCCATCTTGGTTTCTCCTATTCTCACTTTCTTGGGAGTTTTTATCATATACTAGAGGCTCAGTGGGGAGGGCGGGGTGGGGAGGATGGTCGCTTAGCCCGGCCTGCGTCCTCTCGCAATCCAGGATCCCTCAGGGGATGTTGGGCCTAAACTGGCAGTCGGACGTCCCTCTTACAATCTAGGATGCTGCATACACCAGTGACCATACTTTTCATACAGGTGAAAGGCATTTTGCTGTTGTATGGGCAGCTACATTTTTTTGCCCTGATTATAAAAAGTAGTACATAACATGATCCTTCTGAGGCAGTAGTACCATTTTCCCCATCTAATGGGTGGGAAAACTGAAGCAGAGATAAATTAAGTAATTGGCTTTGCCACACAGTTATAAGTGTCAGAATCAGGGCTGACCACAAAATGTACAAGCCAGAGTCCATGCCTGTCATCCCTGCATCACCTTGATTTTTTCAGTGTTAGAGTAGCCTTGCCAGGTTTTCATTTTTAAATCTAAGAGACTGTTCCCAACATATATGATAGGGTCCCTAGGCCTGGCCAGCAATCAGGGCCATCTGTGGGACAACCAGCAGGTGGGGAAATTGGGGGCCCCCACTGGCACCTGCCTTGGCTGGTGGCCTGGCGCCACCCACTGGCCAGCCCCAACCCCGCTGCCACTGCCAGTCACCTCCCTGTGTGGGGCGACTGGCAGGCAGGGTGATCAGGGTGCCCCCCATTGGCACCTGCCTTGGCTGGCGGCCTGGCACTGGCCATTGGCCAGCCCCACCCCCTAATCATGGCCACCAGTCACCTCCCTCTTGGGGAGCAGATGTTCAACGTCTGGGGACAGCTCCTGCATTGAGCATCTGCCCCATGGTGGTCAGTGTGCGTCTGGTCATTCTGCCGGTCATTCTGCCATTATATAGTATGGGTGCTGAATTTTGTCAAATGCTTTTTCTGCATCTATTGATATGATCATGTCATGTTTATCTTCCATTTTGTTTATGTGGTGTGTCACATTTATTTATTTGTGAATATTGAAAAATACTTGCATCCGTGGAATAAATCCCATTTGGTCCAGGTGTATAATCTTCTTAATGTATTGCTAGATTTGATTTAATAATATTTTGTTGAATATATTAGCATCTATGTTCATCAGAGATATTGGCCTGTAATTTTCTTTTATTTATATGTACATTTTTAATTGATTTCAGAGAGAAAGCGAGAGAGAGTTAGAAACATTAATGATGAGAGAGAACATTGATTGGCTGCCTCCTGCACGCCCCCCACTGGGGATTGAGCCTGCAACCCAGGCATGTTCTCTGACTGGGAATTGAACCATGACCTCCTGTTTCATAGGTCAATGCTCAACCAATCAGCCATACCAGCTGGGCAATATAATTTTTTGTGTGTATAGTGTCACTATCTGGGTTTGGAGTTAAGATAATGTTGTCCTAGTAACAGGGGCTTAGAATTCTTCCTTCATCCTGAATTCTTTGGAATAGTTTGAGGAGGATGGGTCTTAGTTCTTTGAATGTTTGGTAAAGTTCACCTGGGAAGCCATCCAGTCCAGGAATATTTCTTTCATGAGAGTTTTTTTTTTTAAATTACTTCTTCAATTTTATTAGTTGTTATTTGTCTATTCCAGTTTTCTGATTCTTCCTGATTGAGATTTGGAAGATTGTATGCTTCTGTGAATTTGTCCATTTCACCCATGTTGTCCAGTTTGTTGGCCTATAGTTATTCATAGTATTTTCTTACAATCCTTTGTGTTTCTTTGATGTCAGTTGTTACCTCACCTCTTTCCTTTCTGATATTATTTATTTGGATTCTCTCTTTTTGTTTCTTGATGAGTGTGGCTAAAGATTCATCAATCCTGTATATCTTTTCAAAGAACCAGCTCTTAGTTTCATTGATCTTTTGTATTTTATTTGTTAGACTCTATGCCATTTATTTCTGCTCTGATCTTCATTATTTCCATCCTACTTCTTACTCTGGGCTTTTCTTTCTTTTTAATCTTTATTGTTGAGAATATTACAGATGTCTCCCTTTTATCCCACCATTGCCCCCTCTAGCCAGTTCCTGACCCACCCCAGGGCTTTACCACCCTACTGTCGGTGTCCATAGGTAAAAATCTCTGGTTAATCTCTTCCCACCCCACTCCCCCTCCCTCTGAGATTCATCAATCTGATTCATGCTTTCATTCCTCTGAATCTATTTTATTCACCAGTTTATTTTGCTCATTAGATTTCTTTTTCATTTATTTTGATTTTTAGATTAAATTGTTCATAGATATGTATTTGCTGTCATTTTATTGTCCATATTTTTATCTCTTCTCCTTCTTTTCCTTCTCCTCCCCTTCCTCCTTCTCCTCCTCCTTCTTCTCCTCCTCCTTCTTCTTCATCATCATCTTCTTCATCTTCTTCTTCTCCTTCTCCCTCTTCTGAAAGAATACCCTTCAACATTTCATGTAATACTAGTTTGGTGGTGATGAACTCCTTTAGCTTAATCTTGTTTGAGAAGCTCTTTATCTGACTTTCAATTCTAAATGAGAGCTTTGCTGGGTAAAGTAATCTTGGTTGTAGGTTCTTACTATTCATCACTTTGAATATTTCTTGCCACTCCCTTCTGGCCTGCAAAGTTTCTTTTGAGAAATCAGCTGACAGTCATATGGGCGCTCCCTTGTAGGTAACTAACTGCTTTTCTTTTGCAGCTTTTAAGATGTTCTCTTTGTCTTTAACACTTGGAATTTTAATTATGATGTGTCTTGGTCTGGTCCTCTTTGGTTTCCTCTTGTTTTGGACTCTCTGAGCTTCCTTGACTTGTAAATCTATTTCTTTCATCAGGTAAGGGAAATTTTCTGTCATTATTTTTTAAAATAGGTTTCAATATTTTGCTCTCTCTCTTCTTCTGGCAGCCCCATAATGCAAATGCTGGTATGCTTGAAGCTGTTCCAGAGGCGACTTATGCTATCTTCATATTTTTGGATTCTTTTTCCTTTTTGCTCTTCTGATTGTGTGTTTTTTTGTTTCCTCATATTCCAAATCATTGATTTGATTCTTAGAATCCTCTATTCTACTGTTAAATCCCTATAAATTAATATTTATCTCAGTTAGTATATGCTTAATTGCTGATTGGTCCTTTCTCATGTCTTTGACATTCTCAGTAAGAATCTTGAAAGTCTCATGAAGAACCTTGTGTAACCTTATGATCATGGTTTTGAACTCTGTATACAGGAGTTTTCTTGCTTCCATTTCTTTCATTTGTGACATTTTTCTTTGTCTCCACATTTTGACTGTTTCCTGCATTTGTTTCTATGTATTAGGTAGAGCTGCTATGTTTCCTGGAATTGATAGAGTGGCCTTGTGTAATAGGTGTCCTGTAGGACCCAGTGTCTCAGCCACCCCAGTTACCTGAGCTAGGCACTCTAGGTGCACCCCTGTATGGGTTGTGTGCACAGTTGTTGTAGTTGAGCCTTGATTGCTGTTGTAAACACTGGAAGGAGTTGATCTCCAGGCAAATTGGCGGTGAGGACCTGCTGTGCAGGAAACACCATTATGGAGTAGGACTTCCTTCAGTGGGGCTTTGGTGCTCACTGGGTCTGCCTCTTGAGTGTGTCACTTGTGGATGTGTAGAGTTATAATTTGGTATGGTCTGAAGCTGTCAACCTGGTGCACTGGCTCTGGGGCCTCCTGGGAGGTGCAAAGTCAGCCACTTCCTGGGGCCACCCAGCAGGAGCTACCCAGCAATCTACAGATGGCTGATATTTTCTATTTGTATTGGGCTTGGAGATGCCCAAGCAAGGCCCATCTCTGAAGAAGGCAGGATGATGCTAGTGCCCAGTCTTGGACCTTTTATAGATAGGTTTGGGGCACACTGTCACCATCTGCAGCTTGTTTTAGAGATTTTAGCAAAGTTTGAAGGCTGAGCCAGGACAGACCATTCATATGGAAAAGCTGCTACAAACAGCTTGGGTGGGGCTGCAAAATGGATGGGATGTGTCCTCAGGGAATCCCCAGGGTGGAGCAAACAGTGTGCTCCAGGCTGATTGAGACTCAGATATGGCTGCCAGTCAACCCTGTGACAGGGGAGTTTTCAGTCCCAGGGCTGACTGTGACACTGACCTCTGCAATCACCCCCATTTGCAAGAAAGCCGCCCCCTGAGTTCCTGCCCCATTGCCAGATAATCCAGTTCCTCCATGTATATGTCTGGGTCCCCCAGCACTGGAGTTCGGGAGAAGTGGGATCCCGTCATTTTGTGTGGAGGTCCTTTAAGAGGAACACCTGGGATTCCAGCAACTTCCATATCACTTAGCCACAATCCCAGCTGGTTTTTAAATATCCAGATGTAGACTTATGTTGTCACCTTAGCATGAATTATGAAGGTTATAACATTTTATATAAAATAAATAGAATATTAATGAAGGCTATTATATTAATAAAGCGGGAAGTACTTTGTTCCCAATGGGAAAAAATTTAGCTGCTGAAGTGACTTGATATTTTCTTTGTGTCTAAGGATATATCATAATTATTTAGTATATATAAATCTATGCACACTGAGAATGATGAGGAGGAGGGTGAAATCAGGAAAACATTTATCATAGGAAGACATCTAAGTGTTGCTAAAACTGACTAACCTCTAGTGAATTCCTCGGCATAAGCCAAGAATTGCTCATATCTGGATTATACATCTTGCCTATAACACATACTTATTTGACAACTTTTCTCTAATGAAACTTGCTTCTCATTTCCATGATTTATTTTATATTTTTATCTTTATTTATTTTTTCTTAATCCTCACCTGAGGATATTTTTCCATTGATTTTTACAGAGTGTGGAAGGGAGGGGGAGAGACAGAGAGAGAGAAACATCGATATGGGAGAGACACATCGATTTGTTGCCTCCTGTACGAACCCCTACTAGGGCCAGGTATTGAGCCTGCAAATGAGGTGCCCTTGACTATCAAACCTAGGACCCTTCAGTCTGCAAGCTGTTGCTCTATCCATTGATCAAAACTGTCTAGGGCTATATTTTTTTATCTTTTAAAAGATTGATATTAACAAACCTGAAAATTTCAACCAGGCCTGCCAAATAGAAAATGTAAAATGAAAAAGGGTGATCACATTCTTATGTAGATAAAGCCTCATTGAGACAATCATATATATATCCTATCTAATAATAGACAAACATGGTAATTGACTGTACCTTCGCTACACCTCCCATTGGCTAATCAGCATGATATGCAAAT
>NW_005370902.1:248629-283006 GCF_000412655.1 Myotis brandtii | reverse complement strand
AAGTTAAGAACATATGGCTTAGATACTACTACTTTCAGCCTTACCTCTAAATTATCTATCTTCTCAAACATCCCCAAAAGACATTCTTGCAATTATAGGTAATAAGTCTATAGTTTTTCCCTACTTTCTCGCTTGGCAAGGTGCTCTAACTACCTCAGCAAGCTGAAGGCACATCTAGACACTCAAATGTAGTTGCAGAACATCCAGTTAATTTAAAGGGATACTTTAATTTTTAAAAATCAAATAATTATTATATTATGACATATATACCTAATTTTCTTGTTTATCTGTGGGTAAAAACATTTTTAAAGTCACCTTCATAGATTTATCAAGATGAAGACATTAAAATGTCAAACAACAAAATATTTATATAGATTTAAATTGTTGATCTTGTACATTCTATTGCTGACAAAATGAATTTTTTTATTAGAGAGGAAATTAAGTCTTTTAACAGTGGTCAGCAAACTCATTAGTCAACAGAGCCAAATATCAACAGTACAATGATTGAAATTTCTTTTGAGAGCCAAATTTTTTAAACTTAAACTATATAGGTAGGTACATTGTTATTAACTTAATTAGGGTACTCCTAAGGCTTAGGAAGAGCCACACTCAAGGGGCCAAAGAGCCGCTTGTGGCTCGCGAGCTATAGTTTGCCGACCACGGGTAGGACAATGCAATACAAATCTGATACACTGCAAGTCAAATCTACAGGCATTGAGAGAATTTTTGGCAACAGGGTTCAGATGGTTCAAGGGAAATGGAAGAGGTAGGAAAAGAAGAGAAGATACCAAACGAGGAAGAGTCAAAGTAAAAGACTGGAGGGATATTTGAAATGGGTTTCATTAGTTAAGAATAGCGATAGTAGTAGTTGTTGTTGTTGTAGTGATAGAGGTAATAGTAGTAGAAACTAAGAAGTTAGGCACTGTGCTAAGTGATTGAAATGTATGGTTTCATTGGAACCTTTATAATAATTTCATTTAATTTAATCATAATAAACGATACTAGTATCTCATTTTACAGAGAATGAACTTAGACAAGTGAGATCACTTGCCCAGAATCAATGAACAAATGGTAGTTATTAAATTCAAACTCCAGTAAGTGCAACTGCAGAGGTAGAGCCTTCATCCTCTATAAATACTTCCCCAGAAATGTGAGAAGTAAAATTCAAAAAGGCACAAACATCCCAGGAACCCAAGTCTCCAAACAAAAATGTATTTCCTGTTTTCTCATCTTCTTTGCCAATTTTGATCTTTACTGAGGTCAAATGTGACTGGGCCATGTTTACAATTCATTAAGGATGTAACAGACTTAAGATGCACACTTGATATTATTTGCTATTGCATATCATGTTTGTTAATATACCAAATTTATCACTATCATCACCATTACATCACACTAACTCCATCACCATCTCCACCATTACCCTTGTCTCCAATCTAAAACACATGCATTATATGTGGCTCCCTAATACTGAAAGAAGCAATCTATTCCAAGCAATCTATTTCCTTTTAGCTCAAGAATGTTGTCACCTATACCCAGTCTTCTTTCTGTATAAACCGTAGGGTTAGGATGGCAGGTGATTGGTAACAGATATGGTCCTCAGACCTCTTAGTAAGTCCTAGAAGAAAGATGTGGCCAACATTTTCTGTGTACTCTCTTTAAAAAATGGATACTTGGGAGCTCTTGTCTTTATCTTCATTTGAGTTTTAAGTCTAACATTGAGACAATAGGAGTTACCCCTTAACCTAATGCCTCTTATGGTCCAGCATAATGTCTTTATTGAGTAAAGTAACTATTTAGATTTCTCTTTGACCAGAAGTAGAAATTTGACTACAGACTACTTTTATGTCCCCTGATTTGAAAACAAACAAACAAATAAATAAACAAACACTTCAGCAAGGAGGAATTATTTCTGTTGTTTTTATCTTCACTGATTTGGTACCACAGCATGGAACTCCGTGTTCTATTAAAAAATTCCCAGGTTTAGATCCCTCAGATAGCTTTTGGGTTGCCATGACAGGCCCTTGGAGGTTGCCATAGGTGAAAAGGTGGCTTGCCCTTTGTTTGGGATTATTTACTCTTTGTGTAAGTATTGATAGCAAAAAAGGACAAGACAAGAGATCTTTTTGCAGTATTACTGGTACATATTTCTTATGTTAAATTGGAGATGTTAAATGTGACATCTCAGATCTGCTTACTTCATCTCATCCTCACAGCCAGCTTCTGTATGATAACAGAATACTCAAACAGCCCTGATTAAAACTCTGATGAGAAAGCTAGAAAAACATATAATAAAAACTTCCAGCATCCACATATATTTTTAAAAGGAAGTTCTCTTACTCATTTGCACTGACTTTTCTTTGTTGGTCCCCACAGTTGACATCAATGCTTGTATTTAGATGATTCTGAGAAATCATATCATACTTTTGTAAACAGCAGAGAGCAATTTTGCAAAGTTCCCATTGTGGTGACTCAAACAGATATGTGGTGACTAAAGCTACAAGAAGTGTTTAATCTGGTACTTTAAAAATAGAAGATTCCAAATTATATTAGCTGGTTATCACCGATCTACAGTATTATATACAACTCAAATTTTTAAAAAATGATGATGTGAGTCTTCAGTTTGATCAAGATCTCTGTTTTTCCCACAGAATTGTTCCTTACAAAGGTCAGAAGTAAATTTATGTTTATGCTGCCAGGAAGTCAGTTTTAAAGTCTCCTCTCTCAACTCCAAAGACAGTGTAATATATCCAAATCTTAAGTTTTTGTTACCCTCCTTAGGAAACCTCATGGGTCTTCTAGTCCAGACTTCCAACAGAAATGTCATCTTCGTGAACCCATCTAATAAGAACAGAGTCTATTTGGATATTAAGGAGCCATAGGTTAAAATGTTGCCTTATCATAATAAGCTTCATAAGTACTTCTCTCTAACTCCTTCCCAATAGTCCTCATTTTGCCCTCTAAAGCAATTAGCCTTAATGTTTTATTCCTCTACATAATCACCTACAAAATATTTGAAGTTATCTATTTTGGTGACTGTTAATAATCATATTTGGCTTACAAGTTTGATGGGAGCAGAAAGAGAGACACAATTTATCTGTACAGGGAAATAAAATATAACCACTTTGGCTTGTTAGCAGGTATTGAAAATATATTTCATTTTATGATACACGCAAATTTCAAAACAACAGAATCACAGATTCATAGTTGGAATGAACTTTAGAGATCAGACAGGCCAGGTTTCCACTGGTTCCTAGAATCTCTCTGGAGTATGACTGATGGAAGATATTCCGGCTCTGGATTGGAATCCTGACTCCACAGAGTGATACATTCCAGTGAGAACAACTTGGATTGCCTTCCGACTTGGGTTGGGGAAGAAGCTTCCTTTCTGTGATTTTTATATAAAAAATACAACTGCTGCTTTCTGAGACAGACCAAAGCAAGTCTGTGTCCTCAACAGGATCATTTTTAATCTTTCATGGCAGCTATTACAATGGCTGCTTTTAGTAAAATTTTGATAAACAGGAAGAATCAATATATGGCTATTTATATTACTGGGGTAGAATGATAGTTCTTGTATGACTTTATATATAGAATTGTGTGTATATATAGTCCAAACCTCTTTTTCTTTGAAATGAAATAACTGAAACCTAGAGAGATGGGAAAGCTAGAAAAACATATAGTAAAAAGAATACAAAGCTGATTGCTGGCTGAAATGAATCTGACACCTCACTCACCAGACAGTCCAATTCTTATTATTGTGTCTTTGGAGGAAAGTTTGTTTGAAATGCATTTGTTCAATCAATAATTGCACGCACACATCTAATCTCTGGGAACTAGCAAAGATTCAAGCAAAACAAAACAAACTACATTGTGAAATCTCAAGTAAAAGAAAATCTTGTATAAGAGCACTGCATTAAGGAGATTGAGCTCCAGTCCTGGTTTCTCCACTAACTAGTAGCATAATATAGTCACACTGCCACTTTGGGCCTTAGTTTTCTTTTCTATGTTGTGCTTGTGTGCTGGATTCTGAGACTGTACCGAAGCCCAGTAGCAAAACATACCACAGAAGTACTGAACAATTTTTTCTCATTGATAAATAAGTTCAAAATTTCCCACAAGCTCTAAAATCCAGTGCATGAATCATATTTTATTCAGTTCTGATATATTCCTTTCTTCAAAATGGAGGTGGTGGACATTATCAGCTTCCCAATCTTATATAAGCTCACAAAAGGTATTTATTTATGAAAGTATCACCAAAATCAAGATATAGGACAGAAGTTGGCAAACTGTGGCCTAGAGGCCAAATCTGGCCCATTGACAGCTTTTCTAGTTTCAATGCAACACAGTGTTACCCAATCATCAATTGAAAACCCTAAATTATTTATTCTCTGACACTTTACAGAATACGTATGATGGTAGTTGTAGATTTTAATAGATGTTCTTTATCAAATCAAGAAATTTCCCTTCTGCTTATGCTTTGCTGAATATTTTTATCATGATAAATTCTAAATTTCCCACAAGCTATAAAATCCAGTACATGCATCATATTTTACATGTTAAATTTTGTCAAATGCATTTTCTGCATCTAATGTGAAGATATTTTCATTTTTCAATAATCTGCTGATATATTGATTGATTCTTAAATGTTGAAACAACCTTTTATTCCTAGGGAAACTAGCACTTGGTCATGATTTTTTATCAATGTATATATAACAGTATTTAATGTACTGTTTGTTGAGGATTTTTGTGCATATTCATAAGGTTTATGAGTTTGTAGTTCAGTTTTCCTTGTGTTATTTTTGTCTCAATTTTATCAGAATAATACTTGCCTCTTAAGTGTTTATTCCCCTTGTATTTTTGTGTTTGATTCACACTGGTATTTCTTCCTTAAACATATGGTAGAATTCACCGCCAAGCAACTGTACCTAAAACTTTGTCAGAAGACTTTTAACTATAAATTCACATTCCTAAATAACTATAGGACAATTCTATATTGTCTTGAATCACTTTAGAAGTTTGTGTCTTTCAGGAAAAATGTCCAATTCATTTTAAATTGAAAAATTTATGAGTACCAACCTGTTTATTTTATTATCTTTATAAAATCTATATAATCTTTACTGATGGCACTTTTTTCATTTCCGAAATTGATCATGTATATTTCTCTATTTATTTCTTGACCATAATTCTAGCTAGAATGTTAAGAACTTTGACTATTTCAACTATCTAGATTCAGTTTTTATTGTTTGTTTTCTCAAGTTCTACATTTTAAAAATCAGGGATTACTACTGTTATCTTTTTTTATTTTCTTTCTTCTGAATGTTTTGGGCTTAATTGCTTCTTTTTTTCACAGCATCATAATTAAAACTGCGATCACTATTTGAGACACTTACTGTTTTCTAGTAAAGCATTTAGACTTATAAATTTCATTCTAAGTACAACAATAGCTACATCATAGATTTATTTGGTTGTACTTTTATTTTCAATCAATTCAAAATTTTTTCTATTTTATTTTGTTTTGTTTTTTCATTACCATTTATCCACGCTATGCCCTTTCCCACCTCCACCAATTTCTCTTTGACCAAGAGTTATTAAAGGTGTGTTTTTTAATTGAAAAATACTTGGTGTCTGTTGACCTGGTAATGGGGGAGGGGGACAGAAAGGTTTTCTGTTGTCCCAGTCAAGGGAGACTTAGGTAGGCCTATACCTGGGCATTGGGGATGGAGTTTCTCAATGATCCACACCTTTCTTCTCATGGCAGTAAATCTTTGCAGGTCATGTGCAGAAGTGGGTTTCTTGACCTTCCCACTTTGGTAGAAAATCTTTAATGATATTGGTGCAAACCCTAGGCTCAAGGCTGTTTCCTACTTTTCCAATAGGGCTAATGTGTTTTGTTCCTTAGGGGACAGGAGCATGCCTTTCCCCTAGAATCAGCCTCTTGATCAGTGAATGGGATCTATGGAAAAGAGTACGCACATGGGTGTAAATTCTCTTGTGTCTGTGTCCCAAGGGTTCTATCCTATTATGCTAGCTCACATGCAGCCTTTAGTTTGTTTAAAACATCTTTCTGAAATTTTCTTACTCCTTTGTATAATGCCAGTGTCTCTTACCATTCCACTCTGCCACAGGTAACCTAATACTCACATTGTGGCTCTCTTTGGAAGAACCTGCTTTTCCTTCAAGTATAGGCTCCTTGGTGTCTTATCTCTTTAATGGGTTCATGAAAAGTTATGTTTTTATAGTTAATGTGACTTTTCTTGCTTTTAGTGTCAAAAAGATGTGAAGCTCTGTGCTACACATTTGACTTTCCAGGCTATCATTTTCTTAAAGGAATGTCATTGTTTGCTTGTATTAATGTACTTATGAAATTATATTTATTCTTTTAATATTTTCTGATTATAGATATTTTGATATATCCTTCTCCTCATTAGGCTATAAAAACAGACTTACAAAACTTTATTAAGATTATGAAAATAGAGTAATGACATATAGTGATATTTTACAATTACTTCTTAGATTGAAATAGACAAAACACATTTCCTATAAAAAATATGACCATAATAAAGAAAAGGGATTTTTATTTTTTCTGGTTGTAGCTTTAAAGCTATTGCACATTTAAATGAAGTACCAGGAATGTTATAGTTGCCTTTTGTCTACACCTGAAATCAGATCTTCAAGGTGCTAATTGCTTACAAAAGCACAACAAAGTACCCTGTTTAATGGTATTAAGCCGGATATGTTTAGTAGATATACTGTTTTTTACTTGGGATGAAGAATGTCTTAAAATATTTGTTTACAAATAAATGTTATATTTTCCATAAAAATATATAATTAAAGAGAAATTACAGTTTGATTAAAAATTTCACATTCTTATGAATTTTTCAAATACTATGTAAAAGAAAGTGAAGCTGCCCTAACAGCATTCTCTACAATTAGCTGAGAGTCCTGAAATCTGTCTTGGACTCAATATTATTACCTCTAGTAATAGATGCTGTATCTAGTATATAACTACATGGTCTCTTATAGCTCCAAGATTTTATACTTCTTAAATTGGAAATCTGTTTTTAGTAATTTGATTGAAAATTACACTGACAATAAACCTCTTTATAATTGCAGGTTTCATATGGGGAGAAATAAAACAAATGTGGGATGGCGGACTTCAAGATTATATCCATGATTGGTGGAATCTAATGGATTTTGTGATGAACTCCTTATATTTAGCAACAATCTCCTTGAAAATTGTTGCATTTGTAAAGGTAAATATTGTTTATGCTGTTGTAATGCATAAATTCTGATAAATATTGAATTTATACCTTCAATTGCTATAAATTTTATTAATATTGTTACTTAGAGTATCATTTATCTGTATGTGATATTCATCAGCATATGACCTTAATGATAGATAGGTATAAACTACATAGATAATGCATAATTTATAATCATTGAAAAAATTTAAAGAACAATTAGAAGTTGTCACCCAATTTTCTTGTATCTAAATTGAATGATGCCTCAAAATTATTCACAGTAATTTCTCCTGTTTCTAATCCTATCAATTTCTAATGAAATTCTACCTCAAGCACTTTAAATTTTGGCAAAAATATCTATTTTTATCAGTTATAACTAACTGATAAAATTACATAGACAAATCAAAATATTACTCTTTCAAACCACTGAAGTTATTATTTCACTTTAAACTAACATAGTTTTATATTATTAGAGCAGAATATATATATTTTTCTCCTCATGCCATTCAACATGACAGTTCTTGAAATCTCACACACTCATTACCCAAGAATCTATACAACATCAATATTATCCCAAATTACATAATTTATGTAAAACAAATTTTGTTCTGCAGTGACAATTGGGATTATTTTGTATTTGAGGGATGTTTTTCAAACCAAAGTATTGTCATCTCCTCCTTCCTGCCTTTCTTTTTTCCTCTTTTCTCTCTCTGTTTTTGAAATTTTATTTTATTTTATTGTTGACAGTATTACAAATATCCCCCAACCTCCCACTCTTACCCTCTTCTCCCACCCTCTGCTCCACCCCAGGCCTTCATCACACTATTGTGTGTGTCCATTGGTTATGCATATATATGTATATAGTATTTGTCTCTCCCACTCTACTCTGAGATTTGTCAGTTTTTCCATGCCTTCATGTCTCTAAACTTACTTTGTTTGTCAGTTTATTATGTTCATTAGAGGCCCAGTGCACAAAATTTGTGCACAGGGGTGGGAGGGGCTTCCTCAGCCCGGCCTGCACCCTCTCGCAATCCAGGACCTTTCGGGGGATGTCTGACTGCTAGTTTAGGCCCAATCCACAGGGATCAGGATGGGGCTAAACCGGCAGTCAGACATCCCTCTCACAATCTGGGACTGCTGGCTCCTAACTGCTAGACTGCCTGCCTGATCTCCCCTACCCACTCGCCTGCCTGCCTGATTGCCCCTAACCGCTCCCTCAGGGGCTGGACCAGCCGGGGTGAGGACCCAAGGTGCTCTGGTCTCTGGTCATTCTGGTCATTCCACTGTTTTGGTCACTGGGCTTTTATTATATAGGATTAGACCCCACTTATAAGTGAGATCATGTGATATTTGTCTTTCTCTGACTGGCTTATCATACTCAGCATAATACTCTCCAGGTTCATCCAAGCTGACACAAAAGGTAAAAAAATTATTTTATTTTACAGCTGCATAGTATTCCATAGTGTAAATGTACCACTGCTTTTATATCCACTCATATATTGATGGGCACTTGGGCTGTTTCCAGATCTTAGCTATTGTAAATAATGCTGTTAGGAACATAGGGGTGCATATATTTTTTTTTCTGATTGGTGTTTCAGGATTCTTAAGATATATTCCAAGAAGTGGGATCACTGAGTCAAATGGCAGTTCTATTTTTAATTTTTTTATTTAAAATATATTTTTTATTGATTTCAGAGAGGAAAAGAGAGGGAGAGATAAAAACATCAATGATGAGAGAGAATCATTGATCACTATCTTTTGAACGTCCCCTACCAGGGATCGAGCCCACACCCTAGGCATGTGCCCTTGCCGGGAATCGAACCCTGACCTCCTGGTTCATAGGTGAATGCTCAACCACTGAGCCACACTGGCAAGGCCCATTTTTAGTTTTTTGAAGAAACTCCATACTGTTATCCACAGTGGCTGCATCAGTCTGTATTCCCACCATTGGTGTACTAAATGATCAACACTACTAATCATCAGAGAGATGCAAATTAAAGCAATCTATATTTTAAGAATGGAGACATAATATGGTAACTTTTCTATTAGTATTGAGGTTAATGCCCTTGAAAACTTTAAGAGAGGAGAAGGTGGTGTCTGAACCAAGGAGGTTATGAATTCATCTAGGAAATGGCCAGTCTGTTTTTAAGTGCATATCTGTCCAACCCCTCTTTTCTCTGTAATGAACCTTAACTAAGTATATCTATAAAATTGTTTGTGACATTGCCACTAAAATGTAACATATCCGCTTTATGTGGCCCCATGCAGTTATAAAATTCTGGTATTATATGACTATAGCAGTTTTTCTAAAACTTTCAGGTACATAAGGATAACTTGGAGAACTTTCAAAAACACAGATTCCTTTTCTTCATCCCCAGAAATTCTACGTAGGAGTATTAAGGAGGAGCCTAAATTTTAATTTCTAGCAAACTCACCAGGTGATGCCGATACAGCTGGTATAAGGGAGACACTTTGAATAGTACTGGGTTGTATAAGTCTACTCAACAGCTCATAGAAGTATTGATTTCAAAATGGATCTCTCTCATATGCCAGTATTTATTAATATAACATTTTTATAAATATATTAATATATTTTATATATTACAATAGTGCATATATTTTCACATGTAAGAATTCTGTATACTACAAATCCATAAATTAATGGATACTTGTGAATTTTTTGCCTCAATGCTTTTAGATATGGGATTTTAATTTTATTTTAAATTCTTCATGTGCAACATCTATTTCAAAATTAAAATATATATATTGTTTTTAATGCTACACCAAGGGAAAATTTATGTTTAAAATTTAACTCAACTACCCCAACTGATGAAGAAGGGGAAGAGGTGGGAAAAGGGGAGATGGAAAAATACACAGAAATTAGCTCAGATGATGATGATACAAATAACATGGAATCTTCAGAAATGTGTAGTTTATTACTTTGGTCATAAGAGTTCAGCTATGATTTTAAATATAAATTATGAATTGTTCTTTCTTAATGGTTAGTTTGTGTGACTGTGACTTGAGTTGCATTGGTAGCAGTTAATGGCATACAATTTACCATGAAGTCTCCTGGGATCAGTTCTTTCCTCCATTAATTACTAGTTATTTGAACTTGAATCTGTTTTTTTCACTTTCTTCTGACTCATCTATTAAATAGTAAGAATAACAATGTCTACCTTATGCTGTTGGTATGAGAGGTAACTGAGTTGATATATTTAACACTCCTGTTAAAGAGTAAATGCTCATTATTAGCTTTTCGTCTTTCTTTTTTTTTTTTTACTCCTATGCTGGGGTCCAGCCCCATGGGTCCAGGGGTTCCCAAAGGTGTGGACGGAGGTTCTTGTAAGTTTCACTTGTTTACAATGTTCTTGTTTTTGTTCTTGTAAGTTTCACTTGTTTATGTTCTTGTAAGTTTCACTTGTTTACGTTCTTGTAAGTTTCACTTGTTTACGTTCTTGTAAGTTTCACTTGTTTACGTTCTTGTAAGTTTCACTTGTTTACGTTCTTGTAAGTTTCACTTGTTTACGTTCTTGTAAGTTTCACTTGTTTACGTTCTTGTAAGTTTCACTTGTTTACGTTCTTGTAAGTTTCACTTGTTTACGTTCTTGTAAGTTTCACTTGTTTACGTTCTTGTTGCACTTCCCTCAGCCCATTAGCTTCCCGAGTAAGATCTAGGGAGCGTTATAAGGCCAAGCCTAATTATGCTAAGAGGATTGTGCCCTCTAAGCTGGGAATTGTTTATGACTTTGCCCACAGGTCAGTCCGAGGCTTAACCCTATATCAGCTCCCCACACTCCTATCTCCTCCTCCTTCTTCGTATAGTGAGCTCACTAAACTTGCCTTTTGTAGTCTTGATTACACATCCTCATTTGTTTTATTTCGGTTAAAAAGTGGTTTGAACTCTGGATTCACACTTACCTTTACCATATGCAATCTGTGTGATTTGGGACAAGCTATTTAATGTAAGCCTCAATTTTATTATGTGTTAAATGGTAATAATAATTAAAAGAACACCTATTTGGGAGTCTGTGATGTCATACTTACTTGTTGATTCACCCTTTTTTTATTTTATTGATTTGAGGGAGAGAGAGAGAGAGAGAGAGAGAGAGAGAGAGAGAGAGATTTTTGTTGTTCTACTTGTTTATGCATTCATTGGTTACTTCTTGTATGTGCCCTAAGCAGAGATTGAACCCGCAACCTTGGCATATGGAGATGATTCCCTAACCAACTGAACTACCCACCCAGGGCCTGGACTCACCTGTTCTTGTCTTCTTTTGTTCTATCATTCAATTTGTCGTGCAAATTTTTAATAACTTACAACTTATTTCAGGAAAAGTGCCTTCTTTATGTACAAAAATAGATTCTTCTAATAGTAAGAGAAACAGTTTTTATATGAAACAATCAATAAGAATTTGTAGGGCACACTTGGAAACCAGCTGTTGATCTGGTTGCTAAAAATGCAAAGATGCCAGAGATATAGTCTATGCTTTCAAGTAGTTCACATCCAGATGTAGGAAAGAGAGATAAGTATCTTACATGTGATAAGATCTACATCAAAGGCTATGATAGCATCAAGGAAGGAACCAAACTTTACTGGCATTGTTCTGGAATTATACAGAGGACAGAGTGAGTGGGCAACTACCATGTTCATGAAGATGCATGAACGTTCCAGAGAGAAAAGACACAATATGCAAAAGTCTATGTGTATAAGGGAGGTCAATATCAATGAGAGATGATCCAGGAAATGGAAGCAAGAAAAGAATGGAAAGGACTTTCCACATCCTGTTATAGAATGTGGATTCTTTCCTATAAATAAAAATAAGCCATTCAAGAGAATTAAACAGAAAGTAAGTCAAGTGGTGATGAACCCTGAAGTAGAGCAATAGACGTGGGGGATGCTAATACAAGGTTGGATTTGAAAAAAAAGAAAAAGAAAAGAAGGTAAGATGCACAATATAAGAGACATTAGCTATGAAGTATATGAAATCATTGTGATGCTGCACCCTAGTAAAAACAGTTTACCTATTATGGGGCAAGCAAAATTACCACAGAGTTAGAACTGGGTTCTTTGCTGGGATAGTACTGGTTTTACCTCCTGTCTAATGATACTTAAATCGTAGAGAAAATCCAGCCCTAGAACTTTTTGGCCAAGCTGTGGATACAGACAAAAACATTAATAGCCAACAATAAGGGAAACCTTTCTGTGATTGCCTGTTCAAGAGGAGAACCTTTTATAATAAGCCTGGCAGAAGAGCCACACTTGTTTAATTGCTTCATCCTTTTTCAATTCATCTGTTTGGAGGGTTTTGTTTTGTTTTGCTTTTTAAACACAAAAGGGTTGTCCTAACCAAGGCCATGTCTGGGCTCTAGTCCACACTTGATATGAGTATTGCCTATATCACTTCCTATTTGTGTGATTTGGGGCAAGTTATTTAATCTATGCCTCAATTTTATTTTGTCTGTAAAATGACACTAATAATTAAATCCCATAGAATGTGAAGATTACATTAATAAACACATTTATTGTCTATGAATAAAGCTTAATATAAACACTCGCTAGTTCTTTTTTAAGTTTTATGTATAATATGATGTACAATGTAATGGCATTATATTTTACAGACAAAGACAGAGCACAGAAGTATATGTGACTTCAGCAATCTTTTGCTAACATGCAAGGCTTCATGGTGCTTCCTTAAAAACCTTGATTCATTTTCATTACTTGTGGATGTGGCTTTAAAAAAATGCTCCTAATTATTAAAGGAGAAGGTTTGTTAATCATATCCTCTTCTTGATGTGTACGAAATATCATTTAATCCAGAGCTTATTTATGCCTGGGTACAATTATATTATTTTAGCTTCATTAGGTCTGGTTTTCTTCCTTGCCATATGTACAACTTATCTCATATTTATCTTCAGTCATTTGGCAAAAATGATTAAATTTCTACACTATTTCCACTGTGTAATCTAAGTAATAGTATAAAAAATAAAAATATTATAAATAGGAACATTTATTTAAACAATCATGATAGATTTTTTTCATAGCAGTATTCTAAATAGTTGTGAATATACATCTCATTGATCCCTCCTATTTTTACCAGCTAATAACAAGTCAATATTGTTTTTTACATTTTGCAACTGCTGTAACTGTATTGTACTCTCCAAGTTATAGGGTTTTCTAAATATTCTTTAGTTTTATTATAGAGAGCTATAGTAATTTGAATCCAAATTGCTTAATCTAGTATTATCCACCACAGGAAAAAAAATATGCCTTCCTACTCTTTCACTACTTAATTATCTAACCCAGTGGTCAGCAAACTGCAGCTCACAAGCCACATGCGGCTCTTTGGCCCCTTAAGTGTGGCTCTTCCACAAAATTCCACGTTCGGGAGCGCACCTACAGTGCGATTGAAACTTTGTGGCCCATGCGCAGAAGTCAGTATTTTGTGGAAGAGCCACACTCAAGGGGCCAAAGAGTCACATGTGGCTCGTGAGCCGCAGTTTGCCAACCACTGATCTAACCAATTTGTAGAAAGGAAAAGATTATCACCTTGTAAATCAGATATGAAAACCAGTATAATTTTCTATTTAATCTCATATGACAAAGATTTTCATTTTATATCAATTTAATGTTTACTCATTTTGATTACTTGGCTTTTATAAATATACATCAGTGTCTGTAGAGGATATAAAGATAATCTAACATATATTTTCCTGTATTTAAGGAATTTATGACCCAATGTTATGATTCAATATATCTTCCTCTCTTAACACTTCTGCTGGCTCCAACTTCCTCTCAGACCTGTCTCCAACTTCCTCTCAGATTATATTTTCCCATTATATTAAGATTCTCACATTTTTACAAACCTTGCTTTTGAATATGTCTTATGATTTTCTCCCTCAAATGTTTTTAAACTCATACTATATGAGCCCAGCACATGAAATTATTAGACAAAGCTCCCTGCATGGAAAACTGTCAAGTAATCTAAGGGTGAATAATTTATAATAATCTATAATAATCTATTATATAAGTATGCAAAAGGGAAATTATCTTTAAAAGAATCTGAATAGGCAAAACAAAACTATGGCAGGATTAAACTAGAAAGCAAATACTTCAGAGAAAGAAGAAAGCAGGAATTGATGGTCCTGGATAGGATATGGGTGTTCAGGGTTGCTCTTGATTTTGTTCTGTAAAGGATTATTTTACAATATAGAGTGACCACTCTGGTCAGCAGAATGCTAGTGTTGAGTCATCTGCAGTCAAAGAGTAGTTATCAAAGGAAAAATTAGAATTGTTTACCTAATGTCTATCTTCTTCAATATATGGTAAGCCTATATGACATAAACTATATATTGTCTGATCAAGATGATGAACCCTGAAAATAGTGCCTGATACAGAGTAGGCACTTAACATATATTTGATAATGAATAAAGGTTGAAAAATAAAAATAATTAGAATTTAAATCCAATCAAGGCAAAAGGCCTCATATTCATAAAAAGCATTTTGGTGAGAATGTGAGGGTAATTTGGGGAATTACCAGTACTAAATGTTGAGTAACAGCATTAGGTATCTAATTGAGGACAAGTGGCAGGTCAATCTTAAGATGAAGTCAGGACCCATATCCCACAGTCTTTATGTGCCATGTTGGGCAATTGGCAATTTCATTTCAAGTATAATGTAGAGTCATTGAAGAACTAAGCAATATGTGAGATGGTCTCACTGGCCCTTTAAACAGATGATTTTAGAGGAAATAGATGATTGTAGAGATAACGTTCAAGTCAGGGTAAGCAGTTAGGATGCTATTATAATAATTTCTGTGGGAAATAGAAAAATGTTTTAAGACAGTGAGTATACTAATGAGAAGGAGTAAGCAACATATACAAGATCTAGGTTCACAGGCTGGGAATTTGGAAAGTAAGACTCAAGGATAAAACTCAAATTCCGCCTTGGGCAGTTTACTGCCATTCACTAAGATCAGAAAGCAAACATGGAGAAAGAGTTTGAGGATGAAAAGATTATGAGTTCCAATATAGGCCTCTGAGCTTGAAATGCCTGTGAGATGTCCAAATGGAAAGGTCAACAAGACATTAGAATATAAAATATGAATGTAAGGTAAGGAGAATGGGCTAGAGATGTGAAACTGAGAGTCATCAGTACATAACTGACAGTTGAAATTATAGGAAACATAATTCATGTTGAATGAATTAGGAGAGAAGAAGCTTGCAAAGTGAACTCAACACTTAAGGGGCAAGTGAAAAAGAGAAACATGCAAAGCATACTGAGACGAAGTACCACAAATGAATGAATGCAAACACAAAGATAAACAAAAAATGAATATAGATTTTGTGAATATTTTTTTAAATTTCTTTATTGGTTAAGGTATTACATATGTGTCCTTATACCCTCATTACCCCCCTCACCCCCCAACTCATGCTCTCACCCCTCTAGTGTCAGTACCCATTGGTTAGGCTTATAGGCATGCATACAAGTCCTTTGGTTGATCTCCCCCCTTACCTCCACCCTCCCCTACCTTCCCTCTGAGGTTTGACAGTCTAATCGATGCTTCTCTATCTCTGGATCTGTTTTTGTTCATCAGATTATGTTGTTCAATATTTACACAAATGAGTGAGATCATATGGTATTTATCTTTTGCTGACTAACTTATTTCACTTAGCATAATGCTCTCCAATTCCATCTTTGCTGTTGCAAATGGTACGAATTCCTTCATTTTACCGCAGCTTAGTATTCAATTGTGTACATGTACCACAGATTTTTAATCCACTCATCTGCTGATGGACACTTAGGCTGCCTCCAAATCTTAGCTATGGTAAATTGTGCTGCTATGAATGAAGGGGTGCATATATCTCTTTTGATTGGTGTTTCTAGTTTCTTGGGATACATTCCTAGAAATGGGATCACTGCGTCAAACGGGAGTTCCATTTTTAGTTTTTTGAGGAAACTCCATACTGTTCTCCACAATGGCTGCACCAGTCTGTATACCCACCAGCGGTGAATGAGGGTTCCTTTTTCTCTGCATCCTCGCCAGCACTTGTCATTTGTTGACTTGTTTATGATAGCCATTCTGACAGGTGTGAGACGGTACAGCATTGTTGTTTTGATTTACATCTCTCAGATGATTAGTAACTTTGAGCATACTTTCATATGTCTCCTGGCCTTCCTTCTGTCTTCTTTTGAAAAGTATCTATTTAGGTCCATTGCCCATTTTTTGATTGGGTTGTTTATCTTCCTTTTGTTAAGTTATATGAGTGCCCTGTAAATGTTGGAGATTAAATGCTTATCAGTGATAACATTGGCAAATATGTTCTCCCATGCAGTGGGCTTTCTTGTTGTTTTGTTGATGGCTTCTTTTGTTGTGCAAAAGCTTTTTATTTTGATGTAGTCCCATTTGTTTATTTTCTCTTCAGTTTCCATTGCCCTAGGAGCAGTATCAGTGAAGAAAATGCTTCAGCATATGTCTGAGATTTTGCTGCCTGTGGATTCCTCTAGTATTTTTATGGTTTTCCGTCTTATCTTTAAGTCCTTCATCCATTTTTAGTTTATTTTTGTGTATGGTGTAATTTGGTCATCTAGTTTCATTTTTTTTTTGCATGTATCTGTCCAATTTTCCCAACACCATTTATTGAAGAAACTGTCTTGACTCCACTGTATGCTCTTGCCTCCTTTGTTGAATATTAATTGGGTTCTATTCTATTCTATTCTATTCTATTCTATTCTATTCTATTCTATTCTATTCTATTCTATTCTATTCTATTCTATTCTATTCTATTCTATTCTATTCTATTCTATTCTATTCTATTCTATTCTATTCTATTCTATTCTATTCTATTCTATTCTATTCTATTCTATTCTATTCTATTCTATTCTATTCTATTCTATTCTATTCTATTCTATTCTATTCTATTCTATTCTATTCTATTCTATTCTATTCTATTCTATTCATCTATATGTCTGTCCTTGTGCCAGTACCAGGCTGTTTTGAGAACAGTGGCTTTGTAATACAGCTTGCTATCTGGTAGTGAGATCCCACCTCCTTTGTTCTTTCTCAGGATTGCTTCAGCTATTCGGGGTCTTTTTTAAATTCCAGATGAATTTTTGGAAAGTTCGTGCTAGGCCTGTGAAATATGCCATTGGTAGTTTAATGGGGAGTGCATTGAATCTGTAGATTGCTTTGGGTAGTTTGGACATGTTGATGATGTTGATTCTACCAATCCATGAACATGGTATCTTCTTCGTAGCTTAATTTTTTTGGTGCGATGGTAAATGGGATTGTTTTTCTAATCTCTCTTTCTGAAAGTTCACTGTTGGTGTATAGAAATGCCTCAGATTTCTTGGGGTTAATTTTGTATCCTGCTACATTGCCAAATTCATGTATTAAGTCTAGTAGCTTTTTGATGGAGTCTCTAGGGTTTTGTATGTATAATATCATGTCATCTGCAAATAAGGACAGTTTTACTTCCTCTTTTCCAATTTGGATGCCTTTTATTTCTTCTTCTTGCCTAATTGCAATGGCTAATACTTCCAGTACTATGTTGAACAGGAGTGGTGAGAGTGGGCATCCCTGTCTTGTTCCTGTTCTTAGGGGAAATGGTGTTAGTTTTTGTCCATTGAGTATGATGTTGGCTATGGGTTTGTCATATATGGCTTTTATTATGTTGAGATATGATCCTTCTATTCCACCTTGCTGAGAGTTTTTATCAAGAAAGGGTGTTGGATTTTGTCAAATGCTTTTTTGGCATCAATTGATATGACTCTGTGATTTTTATCTATCAGTTTGTTTATGTGATGTATCACATTTACTGATTTGAGGATATTGTACCATCCTAGCATCCCCGGGATAAATCCTACTTGGTCATGGTGTATGATCTTTCTGATGTACTGCTGTATCTGATTTACTAGAATTTTGTTGAGTATTTTGGCATCTATGTTCATGAGGGATATTGGCCTGTAATTCTCTTTCATTGTGTTGTCTTTATCTGGTTTTGGTAATAGGGTGATGCTGGCTTCATAGAATGAGCTTGGAAGTATTCCTTCCTCTTGAATTTTTGGAATAGTCTATGGATAGGTTTTAGTTCTTACTTGAATGTTTGGTAAAACTCCCCTGTGAAGCCATCTGGCCCCGGGCATTTGTTTGCTGGAATCTTTTTGATGACTGCTTCAACTTCTTCCAAAGTTATCGGCCTATTGAGATTTTTAAAATCTTCCTGATTGAGCTAAGGGAGTTTATCACTACCAAGCCAGCAATGCTAGAAATGCTAAAGGGAATGCTGTGAAAAAAATAAATAGACAGGGAGGAAGGAACACAGGCATAAAGTACAGAAATGTCTACAAACAAGTGCCAATCAGTAATAACATTGAACTTAAATGGATTAAATGCTCCAATCAAAAAACATGGAGTGAATGAATGGATAAGCAAACATGACCCATATATATGCTGTCTACAGAAGACCCACCTCAGAACAAGGGAATCACACAGACTGAAAGTGAAGAGATGGGAAAATATCTAGCAGGCAAATGGAAAGTAAAAATATGCTGGGGTAGCAATAATTCTATCTGACAAAAAAGACCTCAATGTGAAGGCCATAACAAGAGACAAGAAAGGCCACTTCATAATTCTAAAGAGATCGATACAACAAGAGGTTATAACTTTGGTAAACATATATGCACCCAATGCAGGAGCACCCTAATACGTAAAAAAACTTCTGGGAGGTATCAGGGGAGAGATTGACAGCAATGCAATCATAGTAGAAGACTTTAACACCCCACTAACATCACTGGAAATATCCTCTAGACCAGTGGTCAGCAAACTATGGCTCAGCAAAACGCAGCTCATGAGCTACATGTGGTTCTTTGGCCCCTTGAGTGTGGCTCTTCCACAAAATACCACTTGCGTGCACGCACATACAGTGTGATTGAAACTTCATGGCCCATTGCAGAAGTCAGTAATTTGTGGAAAAGTGGTTATTTTGTGGAAGAGCCACACTCAAGGGGCCAAAGAACCACATGTAGCTCATGAGCTGCGTTTTGCTGAGCCATAGTTTGCTGACCACTGGTCTAGAGGATATTTCCAGTGATGTTAGTGGGGTGTTAAAGTCTTCTACTATGATTGCATTGCTGTCAATCTCTCCCCTGATACCTCCCAGAAGTTTTTTTATGTATTAGGGTGCTCCTGCATTGGGTGCATATATGTTTACCAAAGTTATAACCTCTTGTTGTATCGATCTCTTTAGAATTATGAAGTGGCCTTTCTTGTCTCTTGTTATGGCCTTCACATTGAGGTCTTTTTTGTCAGATAGAATTATTGCTACCCCAGCATATTTTTACTTTCCATTTGCCTGCTAGATATTTTCCCATCTCTTCACTTTCAGTCTGTGTGATTCCCTTGTTCTGAGGTGGGTCTTCTGTAGACAGCATATATATGGGTCATGTTTGCTTATCCATTCATTCACTCCATGTCTTTTGATTGGAGCATTTAATCCATTTAAGTTTAATGCTATTATTCATAGGTACTTGTTTGTAGCCATTTCTGTACTTTATGCCTGTGCTCCTTCCTCCCATTCTATTTCTTCTTTTTACAGCATTCCCTTTAGCAGTTCTTGCATTGCTGGCTTGGTAGTGATAAACTCCCTCAGCATTTTTTTTTCTGTCTATGAAACTCCTGATTTCCCCTTAAATTTTGATTGATAGTCTTGCTGGATAGAGTATTCTTGGATTCAGTCCTTTGCTTTGCATCACTTTGTATACTTCATTCCATTCCTTTCTAGCTTGATGTGTTTCTAATTGAGAAACATTTGATAATCTGATGGGGGATCCTTTGTTGGTAACTGTCTCTTGCAGCCTTTAAGATGCTCTCTTTGTCGTTAACATTTGCCATTGTAATTATGATGTATCTTGGTGTGGGTCTTGGGATTCATTTTGCTTGAGACTCTCTGTACTTATGTGACTTTTTTCTTCCCCACATCAAGAAAGTTTTCTGTCATTATTTCTTCAAATAGATTCTCTAATCCTTGCTGCTCTTCTTGTCCTTCTGTTACCCCTATTATATGTATGTTACTTCATTTCATATTGTCCCAAAGCTCCCTTAGGCTCTCCTCCTGCTTTTTAATTTTTTTTGTCCAGTTGGTGTTCAGATTGGGTTTGTTTCTCTATTTTATCTTCTAACTCACTAATCCAGTCCTCCACTTCTTCTAGTCTCCTGTTGAAACCTCCATAGCTTTTTTGATTGTAGCTATATCACTTTTGATTTCTTCCTGATTTTTGCATAGGTTGTTGATTTTCTCGTCCATCTGGTTTATGAGCTGTGACCATTACTCTGAATTCTTTTTCTGTCATATTGCATGCATCCATTTCACTTATTTCCTTTCTTGGTGATTTCTCTTTTTCTTTCCTCTGGGGATTGTTTTGTTGTCTCCCTGTGCTAACTATCACCAGAAGATCCAAACGTCGAGTTGCGGGGGCCTGAGCATGTGCAGTGGGAGTGTCGCACCACCCGAGTGTCACTGAACAGCTCCAACCTGGAGACGTGTGGCTGCCGTTGGTTGGTGGGTGCCATGTGCGCCAAGAATCAGAGTCAACAGCGCTCAGTGCAGCTCACGCGTGCAACTAGAATCAGGGACCCTGCATGCGCCATGCTGAGGAAAAGTCTTCACAGGCATGCACTGAAAATCAGAGACCCCTAGCACATGCCAAGAGTCAGAGTCCCAGTGTGCATGCTCCAAGAATTGAATATCGGAGTCTCTGTCACTTGGTACGGCCTAGCATTGAGAATCAGGGTCCCTATGTGCACATGCACCAAGAATTGGAGTCACTGGCACTCAGTGTGCGTGCACTGAGAATCAGGGATCCTGTGTACATGTCATGAGAAACAGAGTCCCGGCATGTGCACGCTGAGAGTCAAGTCACTGATGCTCAGTGCTGCCTTTTGGGGCAGTGGGCTCAAGAAGCCTGTACACTGGAAAGGTGCAACTGTGGTGCCTAGTGACTGGCAGCTGTGGATTGGGAAGACTCAGTTTTTGCTGTTGGGACCTTGCACCCTTGGTAGGATTTGCGTGTGCCCAGTGGCAGCTCACTGTTTGCCAGGGCAGAGCACTCAGAGGGGCCCTCACGCTGAAGCTGCATGACCTGTGGTGTCTGTGGGCAGACAGCCAAGAAAGGGGGTAGTCCCAATTTTTACTGCCGGGGCAGTGCACCCTTTTCTGGATAAGAGCGCGCCCAGCGGGGGCTTACAGTGGCATCCAAGAGCCACCTTTGGGACAGTGGAATCAGGAGGCCTGTGCTCTGGAAAGGCATGACTGTGGTGTCTGGAGGTCAGCAGCCAGAGAAGGGAAAGTCGCACTTACTGCTGCGGGAGCCATTCACCCTTGGAGGTGGAAGTCCTAGGGTCTGCAGTTCTGTGGGCAGGGCAGCAGGATTTTGGCTGGAGTGGCTGCAGGTTCACGGGCAGTGTCCAAGGCCAGTCTGGCTGGTGGTGCTGATGAGTTCCGAGAAGAGGCCGCTCTCTCCTTCAAAATGGCGAGGGCTTCGTGCCCGAGTCCTGCAACTCACTGCCCACAGCAGTGGTAGATGCTCTCTGCCCAGGAGAGCCTGGTCTGCCAGCCTCTGATACTCCTGCTGGATTTAACTGTCCCTCACTCACTCCCAAACACACCACACACATCCACACACTCTCCTTTCACCCCCTCACTCACTCACACCCTCTCCCTCCCCTCCGTCTTGCCAGTTACCCTGTAAAATGTTTTAAATTGCTCTATAAAACAAAGCCTATGTTTTAAAATATAGGCTAAATGTATATATAAATAACAGGAGAAAAATTAAAAAGCAAAATTTAAAAGGAGGAAATCAAGAGATAATTACTAAATGTTTATATCTCTACTTATAATAGTCCCCTTTATCTGCAGTTTTGCTTTCTGTGGTTTTAGTTACCCACTTTCAGCCACAGTCTGAAAATATTAAATGAATAATTCCAGAAATAAACAGTTTATGTTATAAATTGTGTGCTGTTCTGAGTAGCATGACAAAATCTCACACTGTCCAGCTCCATCCTGCCCAGATGTGAATTACTCCTTTGTCCAGGGAGTGTCTCCACATTGTATGTGCTCCCAACCATTAGTCACTTAGTAAAAATTTTGGTTATCAGATCTGTTCTCATGGTATCACAGTGCTTGTGTGTTCAGGTAACCCTTATTTTACTTAATAATGACCCCAAAGTCATTCATATAGTTTTCATTATAGTATACTGTTATAATGGTTCTAATTTGTAATTGTTGTTAATCTCTTACTGTGCCTAATTTATAAATTAAACTTTATCATAGGTATATACATGTGTATAGCCAAAAAAATATATAGTATATATAGGTTTTGGTACTATCTGTGATTTCCAGCATCTACTGGGTACCTTGAAACATATCCCTGATGGATAAGGAGGAAGTGCTATATTCCTGACAGGAAACAAGGTTTTTGGATCAAGGAACAAAAAAAATATTTACTTACATGACAATCTTAGTGTTGATTCCCCATGCTTCATTCCCTCTAAGGCAGTGGTTCTCAACCTTCCTAATGCCATGACCCTTTAATACAGTTCTTCATGTTGTGGTGACCCCCAACCATAAAATTATTTTCGTTGCTACTTCATAACTGTAATTTTGCTACTGTTATGAATCATAATGTAAATATCTGATATGCAGGATGTATTTTCATTGTTATGAATTGAACATAATTAAAGCATAGTGATTAATCACAAAAACAATATGTAATTATATATGTGTTTTCCGATGGTCTTAGGTGACCCCTGTGAAAGGGTCGTTCGACCCTCAAAGGGGTCGTGACCCACAGGTTGAGAACCGCTGCTCTAAGGGCCGATATACCCTTTGCATACAAAAGTTAGACATGGGAGAGGAACTAGAAAATTATGAATCTCATACTATAGCTGTGTCAGCTGCCCACCTTAACTTCAAAACTAAACATATTCTCTCTGGAGTGTCAAAGGTCCCTAGGTTTATTATCATTAGAATGTAAGCAGATGGTTCCAGGGGAAAGGTTTCTAAATCTCTCAGGAGGTCTTCATTTTTAATTTACAAGGCTTGTTTGTCATTAAAATGTTATTTTAAAAAAATACATTTTTATTGATTTTTTTACAGAGAGGAAGTGAGAGGGATAGAGTGTTAGAAACATTGATGAGAGAGAAACATTGATCAGCTGCCCCCTGCATGCCCCCTACTGGGGATTGAGCCTGCAACCAAGGTACATGCCCTCAGCTGGAATCAAACCTGAGACCTTTCAGTCCACGGCTCGATGCTCTATCCACTGAGCCAAACCGGTCACGGCTAGAACATTTTTTAACTCTAAGGCCAGCAATGTTTTGCACAGGTAGCCCTGACCATACATAAATGTGAACCTATTTATTTAGCATTGTTTCCTAACAATTACCAGAAGTCCTAGACTTTGAAGCAGACTTTAAGTAAATATACTGGGGCAGAATCTAGCATTTCATGATTTGTAAAGTGGAAAACTTTCCTTGTATAATTTTGGATACAAGTTGAGATAGTCACTCACCATGTGGTGATGATTTCACATCGAACTGCCTTGAACTGGCTGTAAAACCTAGAACAAGGTCTAGCATATCTACTGGTCTTAATAATTGGAGGATCCTCAAACTGTAAACAACATATAATCTCTGTTCAGCCCCAGGTTGAATGACCAATTTCTCCTCCGTTTTCAAAAAACACTTTATGTCAATTTCTTAGATCATTTTTATTACAATTAGTTGTCCCTGTCATCCTCACTGGTATATGAATACTTGATGGGACAAAATGTTTCTTGAGCAGCTATTATATGCAGGACATTGTGTTAAATGTTGTGAGAAATTTGAAAAAACAATCACATTCTTAAGAATGCTTATTGTTTGTTTGTTTTGTACATTTTGATATGTAGTCATAAGCCATATTAGAAAGAGAGAGAGAGAGAGAGAGAGAGAGAGAGAGAGAGAGAAATATAAAATTAGCATTAATAGAGGGGAACGATGTTCTCTACTTAAACTGTGTGTCTTTCAAGAAAAGTGAGAAAAAGAGGTAATTGTGATCCTAGCTTTGAAGGGAAAAAGACATAATATGTGGGGGAACAAGTGGAGATAATTTGGTAATTTTTGATACTGTGAACCCTTACTATACTTGTTATAATAAATTTTTTAAATCTTAAATTTTTAATTTTTTTCTGTCTTCAGTCATTAGCTCTTTCATGTTAAAACTATATGCGGGAATGTTTAATAATAGTTAACAATATTTAAATATAGAAAATAACATTCCTCTAGTTCATTTTTTCCAGTATTTTATTTCTTAAATTTATCTTTATTATTGAAAATATTACAGATGTCCCCCCTTTTTCCCCTATTGACCCCCTCCACTGTGCTCTTGCCCCTACCACAGGCTTTCACCACACTACTGTCTGTGTCCATGGGATATGCATATATGCATATAAGTTATTTTGTTAATCTCTTCCTGCCCACCCATCCACCCTTCCCTCTGAGATTCATCAGTCTGTTCCATGCTTCCATGTCTCTGGATATATTTTATTCGTCAGTTTATTTTGTTCATTATATTCCACATAGTGAGATCATGTGATACTTATCTTTCTCTGATTGGCTTATTTCAGTTAACATAATACTTTCCAAGTCCCTTCATGCTGTCTCAAATGGTAGCAGATCTTTCCTTTTTATAGCTGCATAGTATTACATTGTGTAATGTACCACAATTTTAAAAATATATACCTTTATTTTAAAAGTATTATGATGTCCCTTTTGTTTTGTTTTTTTTCTCATTGACCCTTTCCATTTTGCTCTTGCCCCCACCACAGGCCTTCATTGCACTGTCTATGTCCATAGGCTATGCATACATGCATATAAGTTCCCTAGTTAATCTCTTCTCTCCCATCCCTATCCCCATCCTCACTTTCCCTCTGAAATTCCTCTGCTCCATGCTTCTATGTCTCTGGATCTATTTTGTTCATCAGTTTATTTTTTCATTAGATTCCACATATGAATGAGATCATATGATACTTTTCTTTCTCTGACTGGCTTACTTCACTAAGCATAATACTCTGCAGGTCCATCCATGTTGTTGCAAATGATGCATCACAACTTTTTTATCCACTCACCTACTGATGCGTACGTGGGCTATTTCTGAATCTTAGCTATTGACAATAGTGCTGCTATGAACATAGGGGTACATATATTCTTTTGGATTGGTGTTTCAGGAATTTTAGGATATATTTCTAGAAGTGGGGTCACTGGGTCAAATGGCAGTTCAATTTTTAAGTATTGGAGGACACTCCATACTGTTTCCCATAGTGGCTGCACTAGTATGCATTCCCTCTAGCAGGTACTAGGGTTTTTTTCTCTACATCCTCTACAGCACTTGTTTGTTGGTTTGCTGATGGTAGCCATTCTGGCAGGTGGGAGGTGATACTGCATTGTAGCTTGAATTTGCATCACTTTGATAATTAGTGACGTTGAGCATTTTTTCATGTGTCACTTGGCCATTTGTATGTTGAATTTGGAGAAGTGTCTATTAGGTCCTTTTCCCATTTTGATTGTATTGTTTGTCTTCCTTTCGATAAGTTGTATGAGTTTTTTATATATTTTGGAAATTAACCCCATTATCAGATGTGTCATTGTTAAATATGTTATCCCATACACTAGGGTCCCTTTTTATTTGTTGATGGTATCTTTTGCTGCGCAGACGCTTTTTATTTTGATATAGTCCCATTTGTTTATTTTTTCCTTTGTTTCCTTGCCCTAGGAGATGTATTGGCAAACATCTATACTAATAATAGAGGAATATGCAAATTTTCCAGGATGCCATCACAGTAACAGTAACGACCAGCAGGCTGCGTGGGGCGACCAGGCCAGCAGGGGGTTAGTGAGGGACAACCAAATGACTGAACAGCAGGCTGCATGGGGCGACAAGGCCAGCAGAGGGCTTAGTGAGGGATGACCAAAGAACTGAACAGCCTGCTGCATGGGGTGACCAGGCCAGCAGGGGAGGCAGTAAGGGGCAACCAGGCTGGTGGGGGGGCAGTTAGGGGTGACCAGGCTGGCAGAGGGGGGCAGTTGGAGGCCACCAGGCCAGCAGGGGGGGGGGGAGTTAGGGGCAACCAGGCAGGCAGGCAGGTGAGCAGTTAGGAGCCAGCAGTCCCTGATTGTGAGAGGGATGTTTGACTGCTGGGTTTAGGCCTGATCCTGGGGCCTAGACCGGCAGTCAGACATCCTCCGAGGGGTCCTGGATCGGAGAGGGTGCAGGCTGGGCTGAGGAGACCCCCCCCCCGCATGAATTTTGTGCACCAGGCCTCTAGTCTATAATAATAAAAGTGTAATATGCTAATTATATCAAACGACCTTCCAGACGTCCACACTATGACACCCACTGGCGCCAGGCCAGCCAAGGCAGGTGCAATGTGATTGCTCGGGGCCTGGCCATTGCTCCATGATCGCCCCACAGAAAGAGGCCCAGGCCACAGACTGATGGGCTGCCATGGGTGGGCGGGGCCTCCCTCTGCCAGGGAAGCCTGGGTCCCAGGTGCCAGAGTGAAGCCGGTGCCGGCAGCTGGGGGAAGGAAGGCCTACTCTTGCATGAATTTTGTGCATCGGGCCTCTAGTATTGCTATAAGAGATGTCTGAGATTTTATTGCCTCTAGTTTATTTAGTATTTTTATGGTTTCATGACTTACATTTAAGTCTTTTATCCATCTTGAGTTTAGTCTTGTGTACTGTGTAAATTGATCTAGTTTCATTTTTATGTACCTGTCCAATTTTCTAAACACCATTTATGAAGGGACTGTCTTTACTCCATTGTATGCTCTTGCCTTTGACAAATATTAATTGAGTATAATGATTTGGATTGATTTCTGGGTTTTCTGTTCTCTTCCATTGATGTATATGCCTGTTCTTGTGCCAGTACCAGGTTGTTTTGAGTACAGTGGCTTTGTAGTATAATTTGATATCCAGTGTTGTGATAGCTTATACTTTACTGTTCTTTCTCAAGATTGCTGTGGCTACTTTGAGTCTTTTAGTTTCATATAAATTTTTGGAACATTTACTTTACATCTGTGAAATATGATGTTGGCAATTTTAAAAATCTTTATTGTTGAGATTATTACAGATGTCCCTCTTTTTTCCTCCATTGCCCCCCTCCACCCGGGTTCCCACCCTGCCCCAGGCCTCTACCACCACATTGGCTGTGTCCATAAGTAAGCCATTTATGCATATAAGATCTGTGTTTAATCTCTTCCCAACCCCCACCACCTTTCCCTCTGAGAATTGTCAGTCTGTTTCATTCCCATGCATCTGATTCTATTTTATTCACCAGTTTATTCTGATCATTAGATTTCTTATGCATTTATTTTTTATTTTTAGATTCAATTGTTGTTAGAAAATGTGTTTGCTGTCATTTTTTGTACATATTTTTTATCTTTTTCTTCTTCTTCCTCTTCTTAAAGAATTCCCTTCAACATTTCATATAATACTGGTTTGGTGGTGATGAACTCATTTAGCTTTTTCATGTCTGTGAATCTCTTCATCTGACCTTCAATTCTAAATGATAGCTTTGCTGGGTAGAGCAATCTTGGTTATATATCTTTGCTATTCATCACTTTGAATATTTCTTTCCAGTCCCTTCTGGCCTGCATAGTTTCTGTTGCGAAATCAGCTGACAGTCATATGGGCATTCCCTTGTAGGTAACTAACTGTTTTTCTTTTCTTTTAAGATTCTCTCTTTGTCTTTAACACTTGGAATTTTAATTATGATGTGTCTCGGTGTGGTCTTTTTTGGGTTCCTCTTGTTTGGGACTCTCTGTGCTTCCTAGACTTGTATGTCTATTTCTTTCACCAGGTAGGGGAAGTTTTCTGTCATTATTTCTTCAAATAGGTTTTCAATATCTTGCTTTCACTCTTCTTCTGGCATCCCCATAATGTGAAAGTTGGTATGCTTGAAGTTGTCCCAGAGTCTCCTTATACTATCTTCATATTTTTGGATTCTTTTTTTCTTTGTGCACTTCTGGTTGGGTGTTTTCTGCTTCCTTATATTTCAAATCATTGATTTGATTCTCAGAATCCTCTACTCTACTGTTGAATCCCTGTATATTATTCTTTATTTCAGTGAGTGTATGCTTAATTTTCAACTGGTCCTTTCCCAATTTTTCGGAAGTTTCTAGAATATTCTTGAGTAACCTTATAACCATGGTTTTGAACTCTATATCCAGTAATTTGCTTTTTTCCATTTCTTTCATTTGTGACATGTTTCTTTGTCTCTGCATTTTGACTGCTTCCCCGTGTTTGTTTCTATGTATTGGGTAGAGCTGCTATGTCTCCTTAAGTTGGTAGAGTGGCCTTGTGTAGTAGGTGTCCTGTAGGGCCCAGTGGCTCAGACTCTTTGGTGCTATTCACACCCGTGAGCTTGGCCTCTGCTTTTGTTTCCTCTGTAAAGCTCAAAATGTAGGGTGTGGCATGTTGTATCACCTGCCTTGAGACTACTGGGAGGGGCTAGCTCTTCTTTGGAGAAATGGCTACTGAGGTTTGGAAGCTTAAGAATTTCCCAATGCAGGAGTCCTGGTCATGTCTTCCTGGCCTGATTCCCTCCCTGACCTCTCCTCAGGTGCTTCCCCAGTCACCTGAGCTGAGCATGCTAGGTGCACCCCTTTGTGAGCTGTGAGCACAGTCTTTTTGTAGTTGATACTTGATTTCTGTTGGTGTCCCTGGGAGGAATTGACCTCCAAGGCAATTGGCTGTGAGGACCTGCTGCGACTACATGAGAGAGCAGCTGTGGAGGACATACCCCTATGAAGCAGGACTTGTTTCAGTGGGGCTTTGGTGCTGACTGAGTCTGCCCCTTGAGTGTGTTTCTTATGAGTGTGTAGAGTTATAATCTGGCATAGTCTGACACTGACCTCTGGGTACACTGGCTCTTGGGTTTCCAGGGAGGTGAAAAGTCAGCCACTGTCTAGGGACACCCAGCAGGAACTTCAGATTCCTCCTCTTTGTATTGGGTTTGGAAGTGCCCAGATGCAGACCAGCTATGAAGCAAGGCAGGCTAGTGCTGGTACTGGGTCTTGGGCCTTTTATTGATAGGTTTGAGACTCCTTGACCCAGCAGCAGCTTGAGAGATTTTAGCCTGAGCAAGGAGAGGCCATTCATATGCAAAAGCTTCTGCACACAGCTTGGGTGGGGTTGTAAATTGGATGAGGTGGGGTCTAAGGGAATCACCAGGGTGGAGAAAACATAAATTGCTGCCAGTCAGCCCTGTGACCTACCAGGGATGTCCCAGCATAGGAACAATGGTCCCTATGAGCACCTCCATCTGGAAGAAAGCCTCTCCAGAGTTTATGCCCCAATGACAGATAAGCCAGTTCCTCCTCATATGTGTCTATGTCTCCCAGAGCCTCACCCTGGTGCTGGAGTTCAGAGGAAGCAGTACCCTGTAAATTCAGTTTGTGCTGCCAGCTTTTTAAGAGGAACAGCTGGGTCTCCAGCAGCCTCTGTGTCACTGAGCCCCAATCTGCATTGGTTTTTACAGCCCATAGTTCTCACTGCTCTTAGGGACTTCTTTTCCCAGCTCTGGGATAGGGGGTCTGGTGTGGGGCTTGGACCTCTTGCTCCTCCAGGTGGCCTCCACAGAGATGATTTCCCTCCCCATTAAAAAAAGCAGCACATGTGGGTGTTGGACCATCCATTCTGCGCCTCCACCCCCCTACCAGTCTCAGTGTGCTTTCTTCTTTATTTCTCTAGTTGTAAGACTTCCATTTAGCCAGCTTTCCAGTGGTTCTGGATGATGGTTGTTCTGTATTTTCATTGTAATTTTGATGTGGTTGTGGGAGGCAGGGAGTATAGGTATTTATCTATGCCACCATCTTCATTGTCCCTACAATGCTGGTATTTTATTAGGGATTGTGTTGAATATATAGATTGCTTTGGGCAGTATGTACATTTTAATGATATTAATTCTTCCAATCCATTGTTTACATCTTCCTCTATTTTTTTTCAATGTCCTATAGTTTTCCAAGTACTGGTCTCTTACCTCCTTGGTTAAGTTTATTCTAAATATCTTGTTGTTGTTGTTTTTGCAACATAAAATGGGAATGTGTGTGTGTGTGTGTTTTAGTTTCATTTTAGAGTTCATTATCTATAATAATAAAAGTGTAACATGCTGATTAGACCAGACATCCTTCTGGATGACTTTCTGGACAAAGCCGAGGCTGTGAGGGTCGAAGCAGCTGCTGTGGTTGCCTTGGGCCGAGACAAGCCACTGCAGCTGCGAGGACCAAGCCCCTTGCACTAATTTCGTGCATCGAGTCTCTAGTTGGTATATAAAAATGCCATTGATTTCTGGATGTTAATTTTGTATCCTGCTACATTGCCAACTTCATTTATTAAATCTAGTAGTTTTTTGGTGGAGTCTTCAGGGTTTCTATATACAATATCATGTCATCTGTGAAAAATGACAGTTACAACACCTTCTTTCCTATTGGATGCCTTTTTCTTCTTGTCTTATCACTGTGGCTAGGACTTTGAGTACTATGTTGAATAAGAGTGGTGATAGCAGACATGCCTGTCTTGTTCCTGTTCTTAAGGGAAACACTTTCAGTTTTTGCCCATTAAGTATGATGTTGGCTGTAGGCTCGTCATATATAGCATTTATTGTGTTGAGGTATGATCTCGCTATTCCCACTTTCCTGAGAGTTTTTATCAAAAATGGGTGCTAGATTTGGTCGAATCCTTTTTGTGAATCTATTGATATGATCATGTGATTTTTATCTTTCATTTTGTTTGTGTGATGTATCACATTTATTGATTTGAGAATACTGTACCAGCCTTGCATCCCTGAGATAAATTCCACTTGGTCATCATATATATTTTTAATATATTGCTGGATCCAATTGGTTAATATTTTTGAGGATTTGGGCATCTATAATTATAAGGGATATTGGCCTGTAATTTTCTTTCCTTGTAGTGTCTTTATCTGGTTGTGAAATTAGGATAATGCTGCTCTCATAAAAAGAGCTTGGAATTCTTCCTTCCTCTTGGATATTTTGGAATAGGTTGATGAGGATAGGTGCTGGTTCTTCTTTGAATGTTCATTAAAATACCCATGTGAAGCTGTTCAGTCCAGGATTTTGGTTTACAGTGAGTTTTATTTATTTTTTATTACAGCTTTAATTTAATTAGTTGTTATTGGTCTATTCAGATTTTCTGATTCTTCCTGATTCAGTTTTGGAAGATTATATGTTTCTAGGAATTTATCCATTTTGCCTAGGTTGTCCAATTTGTTAGCACATAGTTGTTTGTGATATTTTATTACAATCCTTTGTGTTTCTTTGGGGTCAGTTGTTACTTTACCACTTTTGTTTCTGATTTTATTTGGCTCCTCTCTCTTTGTTTCTTGATTAGTCTTGCTAGCGGTTCATTAATCTTCTTTATCTTTTCAAAGAACCAACTCTGAGATTATTTCCTTCCTTCTACCTACTCTGTATTTTTCCTGTTCACTTTCTAATTCTTTTAGTTGGAGTGTTAGATAATTTATTATAAATTGTTCTTGTTTCTTGAGGTAGGCCTGTAGTGCTATGAACTTCATTCTCAGGACTGCTTTCACTATGTCCTGTAGATTTTGGTTTGTTGTGTGTTCATTTTTATTTATTTCCAATAAGTTTTTAAAATATATTTTTTACTGACTTCAGAGAGGAAAGGAGAGGGAGGGAGAGATAGAAGCATCAATGATGAGAGAGAATCATTGATCGGCTGCCTCCTGCCCAGCCCCTACTGGGGATTGAGCCCACAACCTGGGCATGTGCCCTGACTGGGAATCAACACATGACCTCCTGCTTCATTGGTCGATGCTCAACCACTGAGCTGGGCTCCAGTAAGTTTGTAATTGCTTTCTTGATCTTATTGTTAAGCCATTCATTGTTTAATAACATGGTCTTTAGCCTCTGTGTTTTTGAAACTTTTTGTGTGTTTGTATTATTAATTTCCAGTTTCATGTCATTGTAATATGATAAGATGGCTGACATGACTTCAATATTCTTGAACCTGTAGAGACTCATTTTGTGTCCTAATATGTGGTTTATCTTTGAGTATGTTCCATGTGCACTTGAGAAGAATGTAAATTCTGCAGCTTTGGGGTGAAATGTTCTATAAATGTAAATTAAATCCATCTGATTTAGTGGGCCATTTAGGATCACTGTTTTCTTATTGATTTTTTTGTCTGGAAGATCTATCCAGTGAATCAGTGGGGTGTTGAAGTCCCTTACTATGTATTGCTATCTATCCCTTTAAGTCTTTCAAAGGAGTTTTTAAAAAAATATATTTAGGTGCTCCTATATTGGGTGCATATATGTTTACCAGGATTATATCCGCTTGTTGGGTTGATCCATTTAGTATTATGTAGTGACCTTCTTTGTCTTTTTTAGGGCCTTTTCTTTGAAGTCTGTTTTGCCAGCTATAAATATTGGACCAGCTGCTTTTTTGTTGTTGTTTCCATTTTCATGGAAAAATTTTTTCCATCCATTTGCTATTCTCCTGTGTAAGTCTTTGGTTCTGAAATGGGTCTCTTGCAGACAGCATATATATAGGGCATGTTTTCTTATCCATTGAGGTACCCTATGTCAGGAAATTAATTAGAAGATGATTGGCAGATGGTACTGGGCAAGATGGGCTGGACACACCCTGGAGCCAACCTCTGTGGTCCCTCCCCTGCTGGTTGCAACTGGGGGGGCACTGGGGATTGAAGGGTGTCTGCAGAGTGAGTGGGGTCCCTCTGGCAGATGGGGTCCTTTGGCCTTGCCTGCAGGGATCGGGCCGAAACCGGCAGTTCAACATCCCCCAAGGGGTCCAGGAGTATGAGAGGGCACTCTGCAAAGTTGGTGTCACTCGGCAGCTCCTGCATTGAGCGTCTGCCCCCTGGTGGTCAGTGCATGTCATACCTACCAGCCGGTCAGCAGGTCAGTGTTATGCCCAGATTTCAAGATTCCCAAGAGCCCACCAGGGAGCCAGCCAGGTCCGATGCAAAAGCATAAGAGTCTTTATTTCAAACCTGGGTTTGGCTCTCCTACCCTCCTTACCGACTCAACTGCAAGCCAAGTGGCAGAGAGGGCGTGGCCTGATAGAACCAGGAGTTTTATAGAGGTTTGGAGTAGGGGCAGGAGAGGGGACTGTGGGCCCCGCCAATTGGCCAGGTGCAAGTCGGTGTCTTGTTCCTGGGTGTGGCTAGCAGAGGCTTAGACTTCCGGGAAGAAGCTCCTTGCCAAGCACGTGGCTGCCCCAAAATGGAGGACACAGGGTAAGATGGAGGGCGCAGTCCCCGCCCCTCCACCGAGAACGCGGGGAAGGGCGGGGGCCGTGCGTCCGCAGGTCCGAGATCTCGCCCTTTCATTCCCCCCTTGTCTTGGAACTTCCAGCTCAATCATGAGACGGACTGCATTTCTATTCCACCAGAACTATTAACTGAACTATCCCTATAAGCTTAACAAATGGTCTGGGGGAAGGGAAAGAAACCTTTTTAGATTTAACAACTTCTATTGAAATAGGATTTTTCTTCTTAAAACTCCTCCATGGCTATCAAAAAGCCAAATCAAGATACTGTATTTAATTTGGCCTGATGTTTGCATAAACACAACAAGAATGGTAACTGACCACCTTTGCTGGAATCTCATGGTTGAATCTTAATGTGCCCCGTAGGGCCAGGAAGCCAAGCCATCCAGCTGCCATTAGGCCTGCCTGCAGTATCTGCTGAGTTAGGTGAATCCCTCACCTGTAGCAACTCCACCTGAGCCCATGATCCAGGCTTTAAGCCCATCTCAGTAGCCCTCCTACTTGTTGTGGCCCAGAGTGTGTGGGGGTTCCGCAGGGATGCAGAAGCATCCTTACTGCTCCCCTTCTACTCTTTCCAACCGCCAGTGATGGTAGGGCATCGGCCTGATGCTCCAGCGCCAGCCATCTTCAGGGCTTCCAAGCAGGATACCAGGCTTTCTTCGTGGCATTCTTACTGGCTTCAAGTCTTTAGAGCTCAGACAGGGCTCTTTAAAACATGATACTCCAGTCAAAGTTTTCCGTTAATAAAACCACTATTAGGAACC
>NW_005370902.1:246484-247519 GCF_000412655.1 Myotis brandtii | reverse complement strand
TCAGTGAACAAGTATTTTTACAGTCTTGGGCTCTTGAGCAGATAACAGGAACACCGCCCAAGTCCCCTGATGGGGGCCTGACAGGAACAGATGTGGGGGCCTTTCCTTCCCACATCCCAGGACAGGATTCTTGACCTATGTCTCATTCAGATAGAAACGATTTTCATCACAAACAAACAAACAAATCCAAAACCCAAGAAAACCGAGGCCATAAGTACCCTCTGACGTTTCAGGGGTACCAAGGAAGGAGAAGTTAGGCCGCGTCCAGCCCTTCTCACAATCCACCACCAGTGACCAGTCCCAGCTCACTGGCCTACCATCCATTCAACATTTCTCACAATTTTCCTGCTGGGGAAATCAAGAGATTAGCTTAAAAATAAATCCGCGAGGCAAGCACACTTTCTGCCCCATAGATTCCTGGTGGTACTTGCCTCAGGGTGGGAAATTTCAAAAGAGCTATTTTAAATCGCCTTGGGAAACCAGCCTGCATTTCTTTGTCAGGTTCATCTCCGCCACTTTTAAGGCCAAAACAGTCTCGGGTTTTTATTCTGCACACAGCAAAAGGTCAAGTCCAGCTCAAAACTATGAGCACTCGTTTTTAAACTGGCCTTTTCCCCCTACATGTGCACAGAAATCCCGGATGCATTTTAAAACTTTTCAATTACAAGAAGGACTTTAAATTAGAATGCTTGGGGAGGGGGCGTCTATATTGGATCGCCATGCGTTCCCTTCTTCCCTTCCCCCACATCCTGCTTTGGGGGAAGTTTCAGCAAAGGACTCAGATGGTGTATTTTTCCCAAAGTCATGCTTAATGCTAGGGGAAGGGCGTGTCTACCCCTCCCTCCACCAAAATAAACTTTTTAATGGCAAGAAAAGAGACCTTAAACTTTCAGATCTTTAAATCTTAGATAGCAAATTAAATACTTAGCATTTTTCAAAACAATACTTTTACGTTTAAGGATACATTTAACTTCTATTATCTAGCTGGGGCGATCTCCACGGGAAGGGCCATGCTCGCGTCCAGAGCCGCCGCCC
>NW_005370902.1:244455-245404 GCF_000412655.1 Myotis brandtii | reverse complement strand
GAGGGTGGCCGCGACACCTGCCGCCCCAAAGGAGCAGTCTGAGTCCATCCCATAACATCTGTCCAGTAAGTCCACAGAAAGAAATGTAACGTACAAACACAGAAAACTAAATGGGCCCGAAAATATAGCTTTCCAACTCCATGGAAGCCACTAGACAATGGCCTTACGCCAAACTGCGGGAGCGACCCGCCTCGTCTCAAATCCCTGAGAGGAATACACATCCCTCAAATCCGTGAGGGGAATACACATCCCTCCTGGGGAGTGGAACGTCTTCCAACTCTCCTCCGCCTGTGGTCTTTCACGGTGGGATAGTATTACAGATATCTCCCATTTCCCCCCCTTTACACCCTTCATCCCAAACCCTACCCATCCCTCCAGGTCTTTAACACCCTTTTGTACATGCCCATAGGCTACACATATAAATATATAAGTCCTTTAGTTTATCTCTTCTCATCCCACAACCCCAGATCAAGGTATATCAGTCTGTTCCATGACTTCATGATACAGGTCTTATTTTATTGGTTAATTCATTTTGTTCATTGCATTCCACAAATAAGTGAGGTCATATGATATTTGTCTTTCCAGACTGGCTTATTTCACTTAGCATAATATTCTCCAAGTTTATCCATGCTGTCTCAAAGGGTAAGAGACTCCTCTTCTTTACAGCTGCATAGTACTCCATTGTGTGAATGTTTCACAGCTTCTTTATCCACTCATCTACTGATGGGCATTGGGCTTTTTCCAAATCTTTGCTGGGGTGTGGCTAGCAGAGGCTTAGACTTCCGGGAAGAAGCTCCTTGCCAAGCACGTGGCTGCCCCAAAATGGAGGACACAGGGTAAGATGGAGGGCGCAGTCCCCGCCCCTCCACTGAGAACGCGGAGAAGGGCAGGGGCCGCGCGTCCACAGGTCCGAGATCTCGCCCTTTCAGTCGGCAGGTCGGCTGGTCAG
>NW_005370902.1:241231-242574 GCF_000412655.1 Myotis brandtii | reverse complement strand
CCCCCCCAACTCCCCAATCGGCCCTGCTCTGAGCCCGACCAGGGGCTGCACCTAGGGATTGGGCCTTCCCTCTGCCACCCAGGAGGCCTAAGCCAATTAGACCAGACAGCTGAATGACCTTCCAGATGAAGCCACAGCAGCGGGGGCCAAGGCAAAGGCAGTTAGGGGCAATCAGGCAGGAAGGTGAGTGGTTAGGGACAATCAGGCAGGCAGGTGAGCAGTTAGGGGTGATCAGGAAGGCAGGCAGAGTGGTTAGGGACAATCAGGCAGACAGGTGAGCTGTTAGGGGCAATGAGGCAGGCAGGCAAGTGGTTAGGGGCCATCAGGCAGGCAGGCAGTTGGACATCCTCCAAATTGTGAGAGGGTGCAGGCCAGGCTGAGGGTGTCCCCCCCCCCCACCGCATGAATTTTGTGCACTGGACCTCTAGTTGTAAATAATGCTACTATGAAAATCGGATGCATATATTTTTTCTGATTGGTGTTTCAGGATTTTTAGGATAAAATCTCAGAAGTGGGATCAATGGATCAAATGGAAGTTCCTTTTCTTAAATTTTTTAGAGTAAACTCCATACTGTTTTTCATAGCGGCTGCACCAATCTGAATTTCCACCAGCAGGGAATCAGTGTTCCCTTTATCCTGCATCCTTGCCAGTAGTTGTTGTTTGTTGATATATTTATGATAATCATTCTGACAGGTGTGAGGTGATATCTCATTGTGGTTTTAATTTGCATTTCTCTGAGGAGTAGTGAATTTGAGTAATTTTTTATGTGTCTCTTCGCCACTTGTATGGCCTCATTGGAGCAATTCCTATTCAGGTCTTCTGCCCATTTTTTAATTGGGTTGTTTGTCTTCCTTTGTTTAGTTGTATGAGTGCTTTATATATTTTAAATATTAACCCTTTATCAGATGTATCATTGGCAAATATATTCCCCCATACAGTGCATTTCCTTTTCATTTTGATGGTGGTTTCTTTTGCTGTACGGAAGCTTTTTATTTTGATGTAGTCCCATTTATTTATTTTCTCCTGTATTTTCTTTGCCCTAGGATATGTATCAGCAAAAATTCTGCTACAATGAGATGTCTGAGATTTCACTGCCTATGTTTTCTTCTAAAATTTTTATGTTTTCACTAGAGGCCCAGTGCATGAAATGTATGCACTGGGGCAGTTTCCCTCAGCTCAGCCTGCACCCTCTCCAATCTGGGACCCCTTGGGGGATATCCGACTGCTGGTTTAGGCCCGGATCCTCTCACAATCTGGGACTGCTGGCTCCCAACTGCTCGCTGCCTGCCTGCCTGATTGCCCTTAACCTCTTCTGCCTGCCAGCCTGATCACCCCCTAACCA
>NW_005370902.1:233017-240067 GCF_000412655.1 Myotis brandtii | reverse complement strand
TCAGGCTGGCGGTTGTTGACTGAAGCTCCCAACTGCTCCTTTTTTTCTTTTTCTTTTTTCTATTCTGGGCTAGCTTTAGCTCTGAGGCCTCGCTGCTGAAAGCAGGTTTCTGGCCTTTACCTTCTGTATTTGATACAATGTTGTTTTCTGGCTGGCTGAAGCCCGGCTGACTGAAAGCCGGTTTCTAGGGTTTTGTTTAGCTTCTATATTTGCAACATAGTTGCTTAGAGTTGCAGCTGAGAGGCCAGCAAGTCAGGCGGGGAACGTTGGAGTCTGCAGTCACTGGAGCAAGCAAGCCTCATGTTCGCTTCCAGCTGCCTGGCTGCTGGCCGCCATCTTGGCTGACAGTTAATTTGCATAAGGATATGCTGATTATCCAATGGGAAGGGTAGCGGTCGTACGCTAATTACCATGTTTCTCTTTTATTAGTGTAGATGACTTACATTTAAGTCTTTTATCCATTTTACGTTTATTCTTCTGTATGTTATAAGTTGGTGGTCTAGTTTCGTTTTTTTTTTTTCATGTGTCTGTGCAGTTTTCAAATACCATTTGCTGAAGAGGCTGTCTTTACTCCATTGTAAGTTCTTGCTTCCTCTATCAGATATTAATTGATCATAATGGTGTCAGTCAATTTCTAGGATATCTGCTCTGATCCATTGGTCTGTATGCCTGTTCCTGTGCCAGTACCAAGCTGTTTTTGGTATAAGGACTTTGTAGTATAGTTTGATATTCAGTATTGTGATCACTCCAACTTTTACTTCCTTCTTAAACTTGCTTCAGCTATTCAGGGTTTTTGTTGCCTTTATATACAGTTTTGGAGTATTTGTTCTAGATCTGTGAAATATGATGTTGGTATTTTAATAGGGATTGCATTGCATGTATAAGTTGCTTTGTGTAGTATAGACATTTTAATTATGTTAATTCTTCCAATCCATGTACATACTATAGGTTACCATTTTTTGTCTTTTCCTCTATTTCTTTTTTCAATGCCCTGTAGTTCTCTAAGAACAGGTCTTTTACGTACTTGGTAACTCTATTCTTAGGTATCTTATTTTTTGTTGTTGCAATGGTAAATGGGATTGTATTTTTTATTTCTTTTTCAGTGAGTTCATTATTGGTGTATAAAAATTTCATCAATTTCTGGATATTGATTTTGTATCCTGCTACCTTGTCGAATAGATTTATTAAGTCTAGTAGTTTCCTGGTGAAGTTTTTAGGGTTTTTTTTTTAATGTACAATATTAGAAGCCCAATGCACGAAATCCATGCAAGAGTAGGCCTTCCTTCCCCCAGCTGCCATCACTGGCTTCCCTCTGGCACTCGGGACACGGGCTTCCCTCTGGCCACTCGCACCCGGGACCTGGGCTTCCCTCCAGCTTCCAGCAGGCACCCAGGACCTGGTCTTTCCTTGCAGTCCCAGCTTCGTACAGAAGGTTGTCTTGTCTAATTAGCATATTACCCTTTTAAAATTATAGATCATGTCATCTGCGAATAATGAGTTTTACTTCTTCCTTTCTAATGTGGATGTTTTTGTCTCTTCATCTTGTCTGATTGTGATTAGGATTTCCAGTACTATCCAGAGGGAAGCCAGTGCTGGCAGCTGGGGGAAGGAAGGCCTACTCTTGCATGAATTTCATGCATTGGGCCTTTAGTGTTGAATAAGAGTGGTGAAAGTGGACATCTTATTCCTCTTCTTAAGGGAAACACTTTTCGTTTTTACCCATTAGGTATTACGTTGGCTATAGGTCTGTCATATATGGCCTTTATTTATGTTGAGGTATGATTCCTCTACTCCCACTTTCTTGAGAGTTTTTATTTAAAAAAAAGGGGGGGGGTGCTGGATTTTGTTGAATGCTTTGTCTGCATCTATTGATATAATCATGTGTCTTTTATCTTTCAATTTGTTTATGTGATGTATCACTTTGTTTACTTTGAAGATATTGTACCAGCCTTGCATTCCCAGAATAAATTCCATTTGATCATGTTGTATTATCTTTTTAATACATTGTTGGATCCATTTTGCTAGTTATTTTGTTGAGGATTTTAGCATCTGTGTTCATCAGGGATATTGGCCTATAATTCTCTTTCTTTGTACTGTCTTTATCTGGTTTTGGAATTAGGATAATTCTGGCTTCATAAAAAGAACCTGGAAGTGTTCCTACCTCTTGAATTGTTTTGGACAGTTTGATGAGGATAGATGTTAATTCTTCTTTGAATGTTTGGTAAAATTCTCTAAATTCATCTGATCCAGGACTTTTGTTGTTGGGATATTTTTGATTACTGCTTTTATTTCCTCACTTGTTATTGGCCTATTCAGGTTTTCTGATTCATCTTGATTGAGTGTTGGAAGATTGTAGATTGTATATTTCTAGAAATTTGTCCATTTCACCCAGATTATACTGTTTGTTGGCATATAAATGTTCATACTATTTGCTTAAGATCCTTTGTATTTCTGTGGTGACTACTATATTCTCACTTTCATTTTATTTATTTTGGTCCTCTCTCTTTGTTTCTTGATGAGTCTGGCTAGAGGTTCATCAACCTTGTTTATCTTTTCAAAGAACCAGCTCTTGGATTCATTGTTCCTTTTGTTTTGTTTTTTTAAATATATTTTATTGATTTTTCACAGAGAGGAAGGGAGAGGGATAGAGAGTTAGAAACATCAATGAGAGAGAAACATCGATCAGCTGCCTCCTGCACACCCCCTACTGGGGATGTGCCCACAACCAAGGTACATGCCCTTCACTGGAATCGAACCTGGGACCTTTCAGTCTGCAGGCTGACGCTCTATCCAATGAGCCAAACTGGTTCGGGCACTTTTTGTTCTTTTTTTTAATTGTCTGTGTCATTTATTTCCACTCTGATCTTTATTTCCTTCCTTCTACTTACTTGGGCTCTCCTTCTAATTCACTTAGTTGTAGGGTTAGGTATTTTATTAGTGCTTTTTCTTGTTTCTTGAGGTAGGCTTATAGTGCTATGAAATTCCCTCCCAGGGCTGCTTTCACCATGTACCATAGTTTTTGCATGCTTGTGTGTTTATTTTCATTTGTTTCTGGAAAGTTTTTATTTCTTGCTCTATCTCACTGGTAACCCATTCATTGTTTCATTGTTTAAAAACATTCTATTTAGCCTCCATGTATTTGAGTGCTTTTGAGATTTTTTTTGTGTTTTTTTTTATTGTAGTTGATTTCTAACTTCATGCTATTGTGATTTGAGAAGATGCTTGGTATTATATCAATCATATTTAATTTGTATAGGCTTGTTTTGTATCCGAACATGTGTTCTATCTTTGAGAATGTTCAATGTGCACTTTAAAAGGATGTATATTCTGTTCATTTGGGATGAAATGTTCCATAAATATCAGTTAGGTCCATCTGATCTAGTGTGTTATTTAAGGCCTCTGTTTCCTTGTTGATTTTTTTTTCCTGGAAGATATATATCCAGTGGTATCAGTAGGGTGTTGTAGTGCTCTAATATGACTGTAATGTTGTTAATCTCACCTTTAAAGTCCATCAAGAATCTTTTTATGAACTTGGGTGCTCCTATATTGTGTGTATATATATTTACAAGGCTTATTCTTTTTGTTGAATAATTCCCTTTAGTATTATGTAATGGCCTTCTATGTCTCTGGTTATAGCCTTTGTTTTGAAGTCTATTTTGTTTGATATGAGTATTGTTACTCCAGCTTCTTTTTCCTTTCCATTTGCATGGAATATATTTTTTCATCCCTTCATTCTCAGTCTGTGTGTATCTTTTGTTAAGAAGGGGGTCTCTTGTACACAGCATATATATGCGCCATGTTTTCTTATCCATTCAGTCACCCTATGTCTTTTGACTGAAGCATTTATTCCATTTACATTTAAGGCTATAATTGATAGGTATGTATTTATGGCCATTGTTATTTTCTTTATGCCTATGATCTTCTTTCTATTCTCTCTTCTTCTTCTTCTTCTTCTTCTTCTTCTTCTTCTTCTTCTTCTTCTTCTTCTAGCAGTCTCATTAACATTTCTTGCATTGCTAGTTTGGTAGTAATGTACTCCTTTAACCTTTTTGGGGTTTTTTTGGTCTGGAAAACTTTATTTCAACACTAGAGGCCAGGTGCACAAAATTTATGCACAGGGTTGGGGCCCTCAGCCCAGCCTGCACCCTCTCCAATCCAGGACCCCTTGGGGGATGCCCAACTGCCGATCCCCAAGATCAGGCCTAAACCGGCAGTCAGACATTCCTCTCAAAATCCTGGAACACCGGCTCCTAATCGCTCACCTGCCTGCCTGCCTGGTCACCCCTAACTGCCTGCCCCCACTGGCCTAATCACCCTTCACTGCCTCTGCGTGCCAGCCTAGTTGCCCCTAACTGCCCCCCCTACTGGCCTGGTTGCCCCATGCAGCCTGCTTGTTCAGTTGTTTGGTCATCCCTCACTAATCCCCCTGATGGCCTGGTCATAGGCAGCCATTTTGTGAGGGTGTGAGGGTTAATTTGCATATTACCTCTTTATTATATAGGATTGATTTTAAATGATAGCCTTGCTGGATACAGTAGTCTTAGATGTGGGCCCTTGCTTTTCATTATTTTGAATACATCATACCACTCCCTTCTGTCCTGAAGTGTTTCCATTGAGAATTCATCTGACAGTCTAATGTGAACTTCTTTGTAGGCAATTTTCTGTCACTCTCTTGCTACCTTTAATATTATTTCTTTGTTTTTAATATTTGCCATTTTGATTATGATGTGTCTAGGTGTGGGTCTTTTGGGGTTGTCTTTATTGGAACTTTCTGTGCCTCCTGAACTTGTGTGACATTTTCCTTCACTTGATTGGGGAAATTTTCTGTCATTATTTCTTTAAACAGGTTACTCTCTTCCCCTTCTGGCATTCCTATAATGTAGATGTTATGTTTCATGTTTTCCCTGAGCTCCTTTATGCTATCTTCCTGCTTTTTAATTCTTTTTTTTCTATTTGCTGCTCTAATTAGGTATTTATTTTTATGTAGTCTTCCAAATTTCTGACTCGGTCTTCTGCTTCTTCGAGTCTACTTTTAATTTGTTCCAGGGTGTTATTGGTATCAGGTATATCATTCTTCATTTCTTTCTGGTTCTTGTTCATGGCCTCTATTTCCTTTTTAATGTTGTAATTTCTTTAAACATCTTTATAACCATTGCTTTGAACCCTGTCTCATAGGTTGCTTGCCCCATTTCATTTCATTCTTTTTCTGTAGATTCCTTCTTTTCTCTCATTTGCGGGTTGTTTTTTGTCTCCCTATTGTATCTGTCTCTCTGTATTTGCTTCTATGTATTAGGTAGAACTGTTTTGCCTCCCAGTCTTTGTGGGATGGCCATATGTAGAAAGAATCTTGAGGGGTCCAGTGGTCTGGTCTCTTTGTTCACCTGAGCTGGATGCTCTAGGAGTGCCCCTTGTGTGCCTTATTTGGTATCTCCTGTTGTAATTTGGACTTTATTGTTCATGTCCCATTTGTGAGAGGGATCTCCCCTCTGACTTGCTGCCAGTGAGGTTCAACCCCAATTGTGTGCAAGTTGTTATACAGGCACTGACAGAATAGAACAAGACACAACAGGACCAAACCAAAAATAACACCACAATAATCAAGCTACTCAATGCAACAACAGTAGGAAAGACTAAGAAGGAAAGGGGAGAGAAAGCAAGCAAAGAAAAAAATAATACTATACTAAAAGGCATGCAACCAAATTCTTAGAGGAGATATAAAGAAAAAGGGAGAAAGAAGAAGATTAAAAAAATGGCTATATGGAAGCAAGGAGGAAGCTAAAAGAAATAGTATAGGAGGAAAAAAGAAAAGGAAACAGAAAATAAGTGAAATAATAATGAATTTAAAATGTATTGATAATGGACTTAAGATATAGAGATAAAAAATAAAGCTAAAAGAAAGGAGAATAAGATAAAATCAAAAGAAAAATTAGTAATTACAATAAGAATAGACAAAGTAGAATACAATCAAAGGGAACAAAGGAAGTAGAGATATGCAAGAAAAAGGAAGAAAGAAAAAAAGGGCTGGGGGGAAACAAACCAACCTGCCCCACCCAAAAAAAATCCAGTCATACATATCATAGCCCAATAAACAAAACCACTCACACTCTTACACTAAAAAACCTTTGGGTCCACTATTTGTGGAGCTCACTGGATTTTGCTCTGATGTTGTAGTAGCTGGCCCCTTGGTGTATCTATCCTGGGGCCCCTGGAAGCTTCTCTGGTGCAGGTCAATGTGAGTCACTGTTCTTTCGGCCCTGGGCAACCTGATTGAGGTCCAAGAGGTTGAAGCCTCTGGTAATCCCATGAGCAGGGACTCCTTAGGCCAAAGACTAGATCCGCCTTGAGTCTCTCACCTTGATTATCCCTGTTCTGAGCTGGACTCCCTTCCCCCATGGAGCTGGGCTCTGCAAGGGTATCCTGTTCTTGGCCAGGATGGTTTGAGAAGACTCATGTTGAGGGAGGTGCTGGTAGCCTTTAAGGGAGGGGGAGCAGGCCCTTTCTCTTCTTTTAATGCAAGTATGTCAAACTCAAATGCTAACACAGGCCAAATAAACAAGGTTTATGTTTATGTGGGCTGCAAAAAAACAAAAGCTTCAATTTTCATAGAAATGTAGGTTTATTTTGATAGAAACATGCTGAATACAAAGGGCTGAAATAAATGAGTAATTGTTAACATAAAATAATAGAATATTTTAAGAAAAATTAATATTTTTCTTGAACATTAACTTACCAGACATTGAATAACTGCACAAATTAATAAGCGTAACTCAAATAAACCTATTTTTCTTGTTTTCCAAAAGTGAAATATTTCCTGTTGTGCACACCAACCAAGTCAGTACAAGACTAATGATGTGGCAATTGGCTGCTAAAATATTCGCTGCTAGTATTAGTGTAGAGAAATGGTGCGCCCGCACATAAGGCACGTAAGGGAAATGAATGCAATACAATCTACACTAACAAAAGAGAAACATGGTAATTAGCGTACGACCGCTACCCTTCCCATTGGCTAATCAGCATATCCTTATGCAAATTAACGGTCAGCCAAGATGG
>NW_005370902.1:217542-231502 GCF_000412655.1 Myotis brandtii | reverse complement strand
GGCACAGGCCAGGCTGAGGGCCCCCCCCCCCCCCCCCCCCGAGTGCACAAATTTTTGTGCACCGGGCCTCTAGTTATAGTAATCAGTCATTGGCGAACATTGTAGCTCATTATGTATAATGATCAGATTGTGTATTAAAATTTAAGAAATGTGTGTACCAATAAAGTTTTTACATTTGTAAAAAAAAAAAGGATATAGAGCTCAGGTCCTAGCTGGGCCTCACACGCACCACTTCCATTCGTCTGCCTAAAATCTCGCGTGCGCACTGCGCTGCTTCCTCTCGGCGTCCGACCTAGTTCGCAGTGACATGGCTAAACGCACCAAGAAGGTCGGAATCGTTGGTAAATACGGGACCCGTTATGGCGCCTCCCTCAGGAAAATGGTGAAGAAAATTGAAATCAGCCAGCACACCAAGTACACCTGTTCCTTCTGTGGCAAAACCAAGATGAAGAGGCGAGCTGTGAGGATCTGGCACTGTGGTTCCTGCACGAAAACCGTCGCTGGTGGTGCCTGGACCTACAACACCACTTCTGCCATCACAGTAAAGGCAGCCATCAGAAGACTGAAGGAATTGAAAGACCAGTAGAAGCTCCACAGTTTGAAACATTGCGAGCCTATAATAAATGGGTTAATTTATATAACAAACAAACAAAAAAAAAAAAACAAAAAAAAAGAAAGAAAGAAAAAAAAGAAAAAGGAAAAAAAAGAAAAGATAATAATGTATAATTATAATAATTATGTATAACAGGATATTGTAAAAATTAAGTTGGGAAATTTTCATTAAAATGTTTCTTATAAACCATTATATTGGCTGGGCTACAGAAATATTCGTTGTGGGCTGCATGTGGCCTGCGGGCCAAGAGTTTGACATGCTTGTTCTAGTGCCTCAGCTCTTTCAGGTTTGCTGGCACCTCCTTTCTGTCACCTACAGGGGCACATATTTCCTGCCACGGGCTGTTCCCCCTTGCCTCAGGTCACTGCAGGTTGGGTCAGAAGCAACTTTTTGCTGGTGGGAAGGCGGGTACCTCCCCTGCACTTCAGGTGGGCAGGGATGACCTCCTTCCTAGACCTACTGTCTAGCCCCCTTTCTCTTCACCATCATGACTTCTTCCAAGAAATAGAGGCCCCCCCCAGATTCAATGTTAAATGTATCCTTCAGACCCCTCCAGTGTATGCTTGCCCTGAGATCCACTGTGTGACCCTTCTCACTGGTCAGAGGAGCATCCGAGGCTCCAGGATGACAGGGTGCTAGCACTGCTCTATCCAGGGACTTCAGCCCCAGGCTTCCACTGCTGCACCCACTCCCAAGTCTCCACAGCCAGTGCTCTCAGGCCTCTTTTCTCAGTCCCAGGTCCTCCTGTCTCACCTATAGATCTGCAGCCTCTTCAGTCTCCTTATGTCCTCAGTTCAATAGGTCCATGTCAGGGGAGGCTACATCAACGTCCTGGCTTTCAGTGTAGTTCCTGCCCCCAATTCCTGGTGGTGGAGCTGAGCAGCTGAGCTCTAGGGTGGCAGTGGCAGCACAGTAGTGGTGGCAGTTGGTAAATATAAGGCAGGGCAAGAGCCCTTCCATGTCAGTGTTGGTCACCCAGAGGTGGCACAATGTCCAGGCTGGGTCCTATCAGGCACATGGTGCAGGTTGGATACATGCCAGGCATACAGAGGTTTCTAGTTTGTTGCAGGCATATTGTTTTGGGTTGTGACCTCTGTGGGTGCACTTAAGTTCAGGCCCAGGCCATCTAGCCACAGTTGCTCCCCACAGCCTCTTCCCAAGGAGGACCTTGTCAAGCTTTCAAGGTGGCCCACTCTCTAAGGTGGAGCTATGCCCTGGGAGGGGCTGTGGAGGTGGCGATAGTGTGGAGTCCCACAGCTCTCAGCTGCAGGCACGTGGGGTCTCACTTCTCTTCACTTAGGTGTTGGCAGGGCTTTGTCTATGGCAGGTGCGAACAGGGTCTTGCTGTTGCTGCCGCTGCTATTAACATAGGTGCACAAACCAGGCATTGTCTGCAGGGGATGTGTGCGGAGTCTGGGTTGTGTCCTTGGTGCACACAAGTATATGAGGTCCAGGGGGGGTGGTGCCAATGGTTTCTGGCCCCAGCTGTGGCTAGTGTGGGTGGTAGAGGGGCTGGGCACCTAGCTGCTTCTGCTCCTCACCTCCTCCTCCCAAGGACCTTGTAAACTCTTCAAAATGGCATGGTCTCTGAACCAGAGTCACATCTGGGAAGTGCCTATGGGTGTAGCAGAACCTCTTTGGCTAGGAGAGCCAAAACCGCCTGTCCCCAAGACTCCCCATGATTGGACTGCCCCTCCCCCATGCCACACACAACCACACACCCGTGTATGTCCACACACTCTCACTCCTTCACTCACTCAAACTCTCTCCCTCACTCCAGTTCTTCCGTATTTATGGGGATTTATGTTCCTCTTCAGTCTTTTGATTGGAGCATTTAATCCATTTACATTTAAAGTTATTATTGATAGGTACTTATTTATTGCCATTTTAATTCTCTATGCCTGTGTTTCTCTCTCTCTCTCTCTCTCTCTCTCTCTCTCTCTCATTATTACAGCAATTCCTTTAACATTTCTTGCAATGCTGGTTTGGTGGTAATAAACTCCTTTAGCCTTTTATTTTTGTCTGGGAAACTATTTTTCCAACTATTTTGAATGATAGCATTGCTTAATAGAGTAGTCTTGGATTTAGATGCTTGCTTTCATTTCATTGTATACTTAATACCTATCCCTTCTGGGCTGGAGAGTTTTTGTTGAGAAATCAGCTGACAGCCAAATTGGAGCTTCTTTATAGGTAACACATTGCTTTTCCCTTGCTGTCTTTAAGATTATCTCTTTGGCTTTAATTTTCAACATTTTAATTGTGATGTGTCTGTGCATGGTCCTCTTTGGGTTCATCTTGTTTGGGACTCTGTGCTTCATGAACTTGTGAGACTTTTTCCTACTCCAGGTTAGGGATGTTTTCTGTCATTATTTCTTCAAACAGGTTCTCGTTTGCTTTCTCAGTTTATTCTCCTTTGGGTACTCCTACGATGCAGATATTATTACGCATTCATGTTGTCCCACAGCTTTTTAAAACTGTCTTCCTGTTTTGTTCCCCACTGTCTGATTAAGTGATTTTTTCCCCGTCTTCTAATTAGCTGATCTAACCTCATCTTCCTCTAGTCTGTTGTTTATTTCTTTCATTGTTTTCTTTATTTCCACTATGTCATTCTTTATTTCCAACTGGTTTTTCATAGTTTCTATATCTTTTTTTCATGCTGGTGAGCATCCTTATAATCATTATTCTGATTATATCCACTTCATTTAGCTCTTCTCCTGGACAATTCTCTTGTTCTTTTATTTGGAGCTTGTTTCGTTGCCTCCCCATTTTTTGTTGCCTTGTTTGAGTTTGCTTCTATGTATTAGGTACATCTCCTCTGACTCCCAGTCTTGGTAGGGTAGCCTCATGTAGTAGGTGATCTGTGGGGCCCAGTGCTACAGTCTTCCTGATCACCAGATCTGGGTGCTCTAATAATGCCCATTGTGCACATTGTGTGGACCCTCCTGTTGTAATTGAGTCTTTACTGGCCCACTCATGTGTGGGCTTGACCGTCAGGCTGACAGTAAGGCTCAACTCCAACAAAGTGTGCAGGCTGCTATGCAGATGCCTGCTACACAAAGTGGAATTCACCTCAGTAGGTTTTATAGCCTGCCAATATCTTCCTTTTGATATACTGCTTGTGAAGATTATTGGATCCTCTTCTGTTCTTGTCTAAAGTTGACCACTGGGCTTATTGGTTTTGGGTCCCTTTGGAGGGTCTCTGGCACAGGTCAATATCAGGTGCTGTTTTTGACTGGCCCAGAGTACCCTGTTTGGAGCTATCAGCAATTCTCAAATTGTGGCTCCTTCTGCTGGGGCTGGGTGCATGCAGAAAGGACCAAAATGCACACAAAGGTCTGCTTTTCCTAGCTCCCAGTCCCAGAAGCAGGTTAGGCAAATACTTAAAGCATCCTGAGATCTGCCTAGGGCAGGGGTGGGCAAACTTTTTGACTCGAGGGCCACAATGGGTTCTTAAACTGGACCGGAGGGCCGGAACAAAAGCATGGATGGAGTGTTTGTGTGAACTAATATAAATTCAAAGTAAACATCATTACATAAAAGGGTACAGTCTTTTTTTTTTTTTAGTTTTATTCATTTCAAACGGGCGGATCCGGCCCGCGGGCCATAGTTTGCCCACGGCTGGCCTAGGGCCTACAGGCTGACTGTTAGTCTCAGTCACTTAATGGACCTCAGGCTGCATACCTCAGCAAGGTGAAAACTCCACAGGCTGGGGCAAGAGGATTTCCAATGGGTGGGGCTATTGCTTCCCCCCAGGCTAAAGCTGCATTGATGGGAAAGCTCTGCCTGAGAAAGATGGCTTCTGCAGCATGGGAAAATGACTCAGAACAGGGATCCTGGCAGCTGTCCTCCCAGCTCTCTCTCCTGAGCCATCAGTCCCATATTCTCCTCATGCAGCTCTAGTCCACTTTTTTATCCCTCTGTTAGAGCCCAAGGTGAGTGGCTGCAAATGAAATTTAGTGTGTTGGCCCTTTAAGTGATTGTCTGTGTTTCTAGCCATCTCTCTCTGCCTGACAAAACCCCCAGTGCTTTTTACAGCCAGATGTTACGTGGGCCATTTTCCCAGTTCTGTTACTCTGGAGGGGGATCCCAGCTTGGGGGTTAGACCCAAGACTTCTCAAGGAAACCCCCAGCAGCTAAGATATCCCTCCAGAACTTCAGCTGCTGCCCATGAGGGCCTACTCATCCCTCTCATGCCTCTACACTTTCGACCAGTCTTGATGTGGCCTTCTCTTCATGTTCTTGGTTATAAGGGTTCTCTGCTAGTCTTCGGTTGTTTATTCAGGATGATTTTTCCACATTTTAGTTGTTATTCCAGTTTGGTTGTGGGTGAATGCCCATGTAGATTCCACTTATTCTTGACAACTTCAAGAGCTATCTTTATTTATTTTTTAAAATTTTATTGAATTTATTGGAGTTACATTGTTTAATAAAATTATATAGATTTCAGGTATACAATTCTATAATACATCATCTGTACATTGTATTGTGTGTTCATGACTCCATGACTTTTATAATCATTTATCTTCCCTTTAACCTCTTCTACCTCCCTCCATCCCCCCTTTTCCTCTGGTAATCATCATATATTGTCTGTGTCTTTGATGTTGTTTTTTTCTTAATCCCTTCACCTTTTTCACCATCACCCCCAACTTAAACTGGACCAAAAAATTAAGTCCATCACTGCCTGTCACTACTGAGCCATTAAGCAAAGACAAGATTGAATCATTGATGTGTGTTTATTTCATATTTCCAGCAATGTGGAGTGAGCAACAGTAATGATCCCTTGGAAAAAAACCTGCTCCCTGACATTTCATTTTAAACAAACTCTTATATAGGATTAGTGGGTTAAAAAAAATCTAAAGTTAGTGAATTCACAAGGTCTGCCCTTAAAAAAAATCTTTATTGTTGAAAGTATTACATAGGTCCCCTTTTTGCTGCCATTAACCTTTTACAGACCACTCCTGTAACTCCCCTGCCCCCCGCCCAGAACCACACCACCTTATTGTCTGTGTTCATGGGTTATGCATACAAGTTTATTGGTTGATCTGTTCCCACCCACCCTCCCCTGCCTTCCCTCTGAGGTTCAACAGTCTGTTCAATGTTTCTATGTCTTTGGCTCTCTTTTTGTTCATCAATTTATTTGGTTCATTAGATTCCACGTATGAGTGAGATCATGTGATATTTATCTTTCTCTGACTGGCTTATTTCTCTTAGCATAATACCTTCCAGGCCCATCTATGCTGCTGCAAATGGTAAGAGTTCTTTCTTTATTATTGCTGTGTAGCATTCCATTGTGTATATGTAACATAGTTGTTTGTGTGTTTTTTTATTTTATTTTATCTACTCATTTGCTGAGGGCACTTAGGTTGTTTCCAAATCTTACTACTGTAAATTGCGCTGCTATGAACATAGGGGTGCATATATTCTTTCTGATGAGTATTTCTGGTTTCTTAGAAGATACTCCTAGAAGTGGAATCATTGGGTCAAATGGGATTTCCATTTTTAAGTTTTTGAGGAAACTCCACACTGTTTTCCACAGTGGCTGCACCAGTCTGCATTCCCACCAGCAGTGTAGTAGGGTTTCCTTTTCTCAGCATCCTCGCCAACACTTGTCATTTGTTGGTTTGTTGATGATAGCCATTTTGATGGGTGTGTGCTGATATCTCATTGTCATTTTGATTTGCATCTTTCAGATGATTAGTGACTGATCATTTTTTTATATGTCTCTTGGCTTTCTGAATGTTCACTTTGGAGAAGTGTATATTTAAGTCCTTTGCCCATTTTTTTAAAAATTGAATTGTTTGTCATCCTTTTGTTAACTTTATAAGTCCCCTATATATTTTAGAGATTAACCCCTTATCTTATCTAATAAAAAGCGGATATGCAAATTGACCTTCACACCATAATGATCAAGATGGCTGCACCCACAGCGGAGGCAGGGATTCCATAACACAAGATGGCTGCGCCCACATTGGAGGCTGAGTTCCTATAATGAGCCTTAACGAGCAATCAGCAGGGACCTGAGGCTGCACTCCTTCCCTGCCTGGTGGGGCTTGACAGGGGACCTCAGGCCATGCTGCCTACCCCAGCAGAGCTTGATGGGGGACCTCAGGCTGCGCCCCCCACCCCAGCACTGGGCCAGGGGACCTGAGGCTGTGCCCCCCACCTGGTGGGGCTTGACGGGGCACCTCAGGCCATGCTCCCCACCCAGTGGGGCTTAACGGGGGACCTCAGGCAGTGCTCCCCACCGGGCGGGGATTGACGGGGACCTCAAGGCACACCACCTGCCCTGGCCCAGGCTGGGGGACCTCAGGCCAAGCCCCCTGCCCAGCAAGGCTTGACGGGGGACCTCAAGGCACACCCCTACCTGGGTGCTGGGCCGGGGGACCTCAGGCTGCTTTCCCTGACCCCGGGCCAGGGGACCTCACGCAGCACCCCCTGCCCCAGGGCCAGGCCGGGGGACCTGAGGCTGCACCCCCCACCCAGATGGGCTTGACAGGGGACCTGAGGCTGTGCCCCCTGCCCGGCGGGGCTTGATGGGTCTGGATCTTGCCCAATGGGGGTGGGGCCAGCCAGGTCTGGGTCTCGCATGATTTTGAGGCATGCACGGTTGGGCAGGGACTTGACTCTGGGTCCCGTGGTGCGCCCCAGACTCTCACAGAGGAAGAATTTCATATACATTATACTAATTTTCTTTCATCTCTGACACTTCTATTATAAGGGCAAATAACATTATTAAAATATTTCCTCTAATTAATTCCCTTCTAATGTGCATAAATTTCTTGCACCGGGCCACTAGTAGAATGTATAATTGGCAAATATGTTATTCCATGTCGTGGGGTCTATTGATATATTGTTGTGCAGCTATTTATTTTAATGTTGTCCCATTTATTTTCTCAGTTTACATTATCCTAGGAGATGTATCAGTAAACATATTGCTACAAGAGATGACTGAGATTTTGCTGCCTATGTTTTCTTCTAAGATTTTTATGGTTTTACAACTTATAAGTATTTTATCAATTTTTTTAGTTTATTCTTGTGTATGGTGTAAGTTGGTGGTCTAATTTCATTTTTTTGCATGTACCTGTCCAGTTGTCCCAAAGCTATTTATTGAAAAGATTGTTTCTGGCCCTAACCGGTTTGGCTCAGTGGAAAAGATTGTTTCTGCTTCATGGTATTTTCTTGCCTCCTTTGTCAAATACTAATTGAGCATAGTGGCTTAGGTTGGTTTCTGGGTTCTGTGTTCTGCCCCATTGATCTATATACCTGTTCTTTTGCCAGTACCCAGTTGTTTTGATTACAATCGCTTTGAAGTACAACTTGATATCTGGCATTGTGATCCCTCCAACTTTATTCTTCTTTTTCAAGATTGGTGTGGCTATTTGGGGTCCTTTTCTTGTTCTATATAAATTTTTGGAGTGTTTGTTCTAGATCTGTGAAATAAGCATGGGTATTTTAATATGGATTGCATTGAATCTGTAGATTGCTTTTGGTCAAATGGACATTTTAATTATGTTGATTCTACCAATCAATGAACATGGTATATTCTTCCACTTATTTATATCTTCCTCTATCTCTTTTTTTTCAACATCTTATAGTTTTCAGAGTACAGGTCTTTTACCTCCTTGGTTAAGTTTATTTCTAAGTATCCTAATTGTTTTTGTTGTTGTTTCAAAGGTAAATGGGATTTTTTGTTGTTGTTAGTTTATCCTTCTGAGAGTCCATTATTGGTGTATAAAAGTGCAATGGATTTTTGGGTATAACTTTTGTATCCTGCTATGTTTCCAAATTCATGTATTAAATCTAGTAGTTTTTATGGAGTTTTTAGGGTTTTATAAGTGCAATATCATGTCATCTTCAAATAATGAGAGTTTTACTTACTCCTTTCCAATTTGGATGCCTTTTATTTCTTCTTCTCCTTTTCTGATGGCAATGGCTAGGATTTCCAGTACTATGTTGAACAAGAGTGGTGAAAGAGGGCATTCCTGTCTTGTTTTCAGGGGAAATGGTTTTAGTTTTTGCCCATTGAGTTTGATGTTGGCTGTAGGTTTGTCAAAAATGGCTTTTAATATGTTTAGGTATGATCCCTCTATTCCCACTTTGCTGAGAGTTTATATCAAAAAAGGGTGTTGGATAGTGTTGAATTCTTTTCCAGCACCAATTGATATGATCATGTGATTTTGGTCTTACAAGCTGTTTATGTGCTGTATCACATTTATTGATTTGCTTGTACCAGCCTTACATACCAGGAATAAATCCCACTTGTTCATGGTGTATTATCTTTTTAATGTATTGCAGCATCCAGTTTCCTAAAATTTTGTTGAGGATTTTAGCTTCTATGTTCATCAGGGATATTGGCCTGTAGTTCTCTTTCACTATCTTGTCTTTATCTGGTTTGGGAATTAGAGTAATCCTGGCTTCTTAGAAAGAGCTTGGAAGTGTTCCTCCTTTTTGAATGTTTTGGAATAGTTTGAGGAGGATAGGTGTTACTTCTTTGAATATTTGGTAAGACTCCCCTGTGAAACTGTCTGGACCAGGGCTTTTATTTGCTGGGATTTTTTTTGATTACTGCTTCAATTTCATCAGTAGTTATCAGCCGATTCATGTGTTCTGATTCCTCCTGATTGAGGTCTGGAAGGTTGAATTTTACTAGAAACCTGCCCATTTTGTCCAGATTGTCTCATTTGTTGGAATAAAGTCATTCTAAGTATTTTATTACAATCCTTTGTATTTCTGTTACTTCACCTCTTTGGTTTCTGATTTTGTTTATTTAGGTCCTCTGTGTTTTGTTTCTGGTGAGTCTGGCTAGAGTTTCATACATCCTGTTTATACTTTCTAAGAACCAGCTCTTGGTTTTATTGATCTTTTGTATTTTTTATTTTTTGTCTCTATGTCATTTATTTCCACTCTGATCATTATTATTTCCTTCAGTCTACTTACTCTGGCTTTCCTTATTGTTCTCTTTCTAATTTTTTAAATTGAAATAATAGATAACTTATTACCAATTTTTCTTATTTTTTGTAATGCTAAGTAGTGAGGCCTGTAGTGCTAAGAACTTCCCTCTCAGGACTGTTTCACTGTGTCCCATAGATTTTTGATTGTTGTATGTTCATTTTCACTTGTTTTCAGAATGTTTTATATCTTTTTTGATCTCTCTGGTAACCTACTCATTGTTTAATAGCATGCTATTTAGCCTCCACGTGTTTGATTGCCTCATGAGCATTTTTATAGTAGTTGATTTCTAATTGTACGCCATTGTGGTCTGAGAAGACGCTTGATATGATTTCAATCTTCTTGAATTTGTAGAGAATTAGTTTGTGACATAATATGTGGTCTATCTTTGAAAAATGTCCCTTGTACACTTGAGAAGAAATTTTATTCATAGCCTTGGGGTGAAATGTTCTGAAGATGTCAATTAGTTCCATCTGATCTAGTGTGTCATTTAGAATTGCTGTTTCCTTGTTGACTTTTGTGTCTAGAAGTTTTATTCAGTGATGTCCCTGGGGTATTAAAGTCCCTTACTATGATTTTATTGCTGTTGATATCTCCCTTTATATCCCCCAGAAGATTTTTTAATATTATTTATTGTTTAAAGTATTACACATAGTATTATTACATATGTTTAATTTTTCCCACATTGAGCTCTCCCTGGCCACCCTCACCCCCCAGCACATGACTTCACCCCATAGTGCTGGTGTCCATGGGTTATGCTTATATGCATGCATACAAGTCCTTTGGTTAATCTCTTACTCCCACCACCTTCTCCTGTCTTCCCTCTGAAGTTGGATGGCCTGTTCGATGCTTCTCTGTCTCTGGATCTATTTTTGTTCATCAGTTCATGTTGTTCATTATTTTCCACAAATGAGTGAGATAATGTGATATTTATCTTTCTCTGACTGGTTTATTTCATTTAGCATAATGCTCTCCATGTCCATTCATGCTATTGCTAATGGTAAAAGTTCTTTCTTTTTTATAGCAGTATAGTATTCCATTGTGCAGATGTACCACAATTTTTTAATCCACTCATCTGCTGAAGGGCACTTAGGCTGTTCCCAAATGTTAGCTATTATAAATTGTGTTGCTATGAACATAGGGGTGCATATGTCCTTTCTGATTGGTGTTTCTGATTTCTTGCGATACATTCCTAGAAGTGGGACTATTGGGTCAAATGGCAGTTCCATTTTTAATTTTTTGAGGAAACTCCATACTGTTTTCCACAGTGGCTGAAGCAGTCTGCATTCCCACCAGCAGTGCACAAGGGTTCCCTTTTCTCTGCATTCTTGCCAGCGCTTGCAGTTTGTTGATTTGTTGATGATAGCCATTTTGACAGGTGTGAGATACTATCTCATTGTTGTTTTGATTTGCATCTCTCAGATGATTAGTGACTTTGAGCATGTTTTCATATGTCTCTTGGCCTTCTGTATGTTCACTTTTAAAAAGTGTTCACTTAGGTCCTTTGTTCATTTTTTTGTATTGGATTGTTTACCTTCCTTTTGTTAAGATGTGTGAGTTCCCTATAAATTTTGGAGATTAAACCCTTATTGATATAACATTGGCAAATATGTTCTCCCATGCAGTGGGCTTACTTGTTGTTTTGTTATGGTTTCTTTTGCTGTGCAGAAGCTTTTTATTTTGATGTATTCCCATTTGTTTATTTTCCCCTTAGTTTCCATGTCCCTAGGAACTGTATCAGTAAAGATACTGCTACTACATATGTCTGATAATTTTGCTGCCTATGGATTCTTTTAAGATTTTTATGGTTCGCCATCTTATGTTTATGTCCTTTATCCATTTTGAGTTTATTTTTCTGTATGGTGTAAGTTGGTGGTTTAATTTCATTTTTTTGCATGTATCTGTCCAATATTCCCAATAAAGTTTATTGAAGACTTTCTTGACTCCATTGTATGCTCTTGCCTCCTTTGTCAAATATAAATTGAGCATAATGGCTTGGCTTGATTTCTGGGTTCTCTGTTCTTTTACATTGGTCTGTATGTCTGTTCCTATGTCAGTACCAGGCAGTTTTGAGAACTGTGGCTTGGTAATGTAGCTTGGTATCTGGTATTGTGATCCCTCCAACATTGTTTTTCTTTCTCAAGATTTATGTGGCTATTTGGGGTCTTTTTTTATATTCCATATGAATTTTTGGAGAATTTGTTCTAGGTCTGTGAAATGTGCCATTGGTATTTTAATGGGGATTGCATTAAATCTATAGATTGCTTTGTGTAGTAAGGACACTTTAATGATATTGATTCTATCAGTCCATGAACCCAGTATATTCTTCCATTTGCTTAGGTCTTGCTCTCTATCACTTTTTTCAATTTTCTGTAGTTTTCCAAGTACAGGTCTTTTACCTCCTTAGTTAAGTTTATTCCTGGGTATTTTAATTTTTTATTTTTATTTTTTGGTTCATTGGTAAATGGTATTATCTTTTTGTTTGTTTGTTTCTCTTTCTGTAAGGTCATTATTCATGTATAAAAAAAACATAGGTTTCTGGGTGTTAATTTGTATCCTGCTACATTGCCAAATTCACTTATTAAAACTAATAGTTTTTGTTTTTTATTAAGGAGTCATTGGGGTTTTCTATGTACAAATTCATGTCATCTGTGAATAATGACAGTTTTACTTCTTTTCCATTTTGGATTCCTTTTATTTCTTCTTGTCTGATCGCTATGGTCAGCACTTCCAGTACTATGTCGAACAGGAGTGGTGAGAATAAACATCCCTGTCTTGTTCCTGTTCTTAGGGGAAATGGTTTTAATTTTTGCCCATTGAGTATGATGTTGGCTGTAGGTTTGTCATTTCATTCTTTTATTATGTTGAGGTATGGGCCCTCTATTCCCACATTGCTAAGAATTTTTATCAAGAAAGGGTGATGGCTTTTGACAAATGCTTTTTCTGCATCAATTGATATGATTATGTGATTTTCATCTCTCAATTTGTTTATGTGATGTATCATGTTTATTAATTTGTGGACAATTTAGTTGTATTCCCAGCCCGGCCCTGGGAGGAGTTGCCCAACAGGTCTGACTATTCAGCTGCCATTTTCTCTTCCCCTACCTTTTTTTTATTGTCCTTGCAAAGATTAGCCCTGAACACTGTAAAGATTAGTCCAGAATGCTGTCTCCCTTCAGATAGATTCTGTCTGTTAACTGGGCTCCAGGCTGCCTTATCTCCAGGGCCTATTCTCCTTCTTGTAACATGTCCTTCAGTTTCCCTGGGTCTGTAAGAAAATCTCTTCTTTACAGTGGGTAGCTATTAAATTACTCTAATTCTACTATGTGCCCCTCCCCTATCACAGCCACCCTCCCCTTTGACAGCTTCCAGTCTGTTCAATGTATCTATAAGTCTGTTTCTGTTTTGTTTGTTAGTTTACTTTTTTCATTAGATTCCACATATAAGTGAAGTCATATGATACTTGTCTTTCTCTGATTGGCTTATTTCACTTAGCATAATACTCTCCAGATCCATTCCCATTGTTACAAATGGTAAGAGTTCCTTCTTTTTTATGACCAAGTGATTGTTGAATAATATTCCACTGTAATGCACCACAGTGTTTTTATCTACTTATCTGTTAACTAGGGACTCAGTACATGAATTTATGCACCTTGAAAGGAAATGTGGGCTGTGAGGCTGCGGTGGGCACAGGGACAGGCTCATCCTCTGTGACCCCACTCAGGACCTCCTGCCACTGCCCCCAGTCCCCTGTCTGCTGGCAGCCCTGCTCCCACTGTCACCACTCCCACGTGCTGATGGCACCAGCCCCACTCGCACCCCCTGTCAGTGTGGAGTGATTGGTAGCTGCTGCCCCGATCACCCCTCAGGAGCAGGGGGAGGTGGAGAAGCCCTCAGGGGTGATAGGGGCAGGCAGCTGCCTCTCGCACCCGCTGATAGTGCCTAGCCAGCCTGAGTGAGGGGCTGAGGGCTGTTTTCAGACTGGCCACACCCCCTTCAGGGTGGGGGTCTGGCTGGCAGCAGGTGCAAGCAGTGGCTCTGGCACCGGCAGCAGGTGCAAGTGGGGCTGTCGCTGGCAGCAGGTGCAAGATGTGGCTGCTGGCCCTGATCGCCTCTCAGGAGCAAAGAATTTTCAATAACCACCAGAGGCTCACCTCGATGACAGCAACCGGTGCCCCGCCTTGGTCTGGCACCCTCGCTCACCTGTTCCACTATTCCGCCATGGCCAATGTCTGCTATGTTCCGCACTCTTCTGCCTACTGCTGACACCCACCATGTTCCGTCATACTCCCTGGTGGTCAGCGCTTGTCATAGCAACCGGTGGTTCGGTTGTTCTGCTGTTTGGTCTATTTGCATATTAGGGTTTTATATATATACACTAGAGGCCCGGTGCACAAA
>NW_005370902.1:213723-216598 GCF_000412655.1 Myotis brandtii | reverse complement strand
CGGCTCCGCTGATCCCGGTGCTGGGAGGCATATTACCCTTTTACTATATAGGATAGAGGCCTGGGGGCCGGCTGGTTTGCCCTGAAGGGTGTCCTGGATCAGGGAGGGTGGGGGTCCCCACTGGGGTGCCTGGCCAGCCTGGATGAGGTGATGATGGCTGTTTGCAGCTGGTACACACCCTTCAGGGTGGGGGTCCCCACTGGGGTGCCTGGCCAGTCTGGGTGAGGGGCTGAGGGCTACTTTCAGGCTGGCGGTTGTTGACTGAAGCTCCCAACCACTCCTTTTTTTCTTTTTTCTTTTTCTTTTTTTATTCTGGGCCAGCTTTAGCTCTGGCTCTAGTTCTGAGGCTTCCGCTGCTGATTGCTTTCTATAATAGAAACAATGTATAACTCCAGCTCTGAGATCCCGGCTGGCTGAAAGCTGGTTTCTGGGGTTTTGTTTAGCTTCTATATTTGTTACAATGTTTCTTAGAGTTGCAGCTCAGAGGCCGGCAAGTCAGGCGGGGAACGTTGGAGTCCTCCTTCACTGCAGCAAGCAAGCCTCATGTTCGCTTCCAGCTGCCTGGCTGCCGGCCGCCATCTTGGCTGACAATTTGTATAAGGATATGCTGATTAGCCAATGGGAAGGGTAGCGGTCGTATGCTAATTGCCATGTTTCTCTTTTATTAGTGTAGATGGGCACTTGGGCTGCTTCCAAATCTTGGCTATTAGAAATAATGCTGCATTGAACTTAGGGGTGTATATATTCTTTCAAATCAGTGTTTCAGGTTTCTTTGGATATATTCCCAGAAGTGGAATCACTGCGTCATATGGAAGTTCAAATTTTAATTTTTTGAGAAAAATCCTATCATCAATAAATCAACAAACAACCAGTGTTGGCAAGGATATGGACAAAAGGGAACCCTCATGCACTATTGATGGAAATGCAGATTGACAGAGGCACTGTGGCAAACTTGATTGTTTTAAATTGTCACCCAAGCAAGAGTCTGTTGAACAAAATCAGTTACTTGTGATGTATTTTTTTCCTCAGGGAGATTAAAAAAGTACTATCTATTATTTTTAAGAGAATTAACATTTGTAAAGTCATTGCTATAAAATAAAATATAAAGCAAAAGAAAATATTCTGATTGGACTCATACAGATGCAGAAAGTTTGTTCTGACAGGAAAAAAGATGCAGAGATGCAGTAGTCTAGACATATTTTTTAGTGATATATATGGAGAAGAAACTTCAATTTATTATTCACTTCCTATACATATATAATTATAGGGTTTCATAATGAAATATTTCAAAGAGTGTATTTGACCTCCTTTTTTTAAAAAAAATAAAAAGCAGCAAATTTACTTTAATACTACAAGTAACAAATTGTATTGTGCTCTTTACATAGCTTAATATGAAGATAATTCAAAGCTGACATTTATTTAACATAAAATAATTGCTGGTCAAAGTTAAATCTAGCAAATATTTTTCTCAAATCACATGTTATATAATTAAGGAATGTTAAGATAAATATCACATTATCTACACATTAAATATTTTAAAAATAGCAATTCATTGACATACAGGATGATTTGTAAGTTAGGTTTTATCTACATTTAAGATATAACAGATACAAAGTACTAACTGTTATGCCCATATTGGCCATTACTATTTCCACAGTAACAGACCACTACTTCCACTCATTTATATGTAATTTGTATCATACATGCATTTCTCTAGAATAGCCAAGTGTTTCAAATATGGTAAGTAAAGTCATTGTTACTTTGTTAAAAATTTAGTGCCTTTCATTTATAATGTATTTTTCTTTGTTACAATGATATTGCTATATTTTTCCATTGTAAAATCAGATTTCCCCCTATATAACACTTCTTTTTTTTGAAATTCCATTGGAAAGGCAAGAGCAGATGTAATTCACATATTAATGAATACTACAAATGTCAAGGACAGATCAGGGAGGCACTTTAATTGAAGTTTATAAATTATAAATTAACTAGAGGCCCAGTGTATGAATTCGTGCACCAGTGGGATCCCTTGGCCTGGCCTGCAGGATCGGGCTGAAACTGGCTCTCCAACATCCCCTGAGGGGTCCCAGATTGTGAGAAGGCACAAGCCAGGTGGATGGACCCCACCGGTGCACAATCAGGGCCAGGGAGGGAGATGGGAAGTTGGTCAGCTGGGGAGGGACCACGGGAGGGCTCCAGGGCATGTCCATACCATCTCGTTCAGTCCTGATTGGTCATACACCAGCAGCAAGCTAACCTACCGGTTGACTGTCTGCCCCCAGGGAGTCAGTGCAGGTCATAGCGAGTGGTTGAGTGACCGTAGCATATCATTAGCATATTACACTTTCATTGGTTGAACAGACGACTGGACACTAAGCATATCAGGCTTTTATTATATAGGACTAGAGGCCCGGTGCACAAAAATTTGTGCACTTGGGAGGGTCCCTCAGCCCAGCCTGTGCCCTCTTGCAGTCTGGGACCCCTCGGGGAATGACCACCTGCTGGCTTAGGCCCACTCCCCAGGGGACTGAGCCTAAGCTGACAGTCAGATATCTCTCTGGCATCCCAGAAGCCCTTGGGGGATGTCCACTTGCCAGTGGAGAGCAGGCCTAGCTGTAGTTGGACATCCTTAGCGCTGCTGAGGAGGCGGGAGAGGCTCCCACCACCCCGCTGTACTTGGCAGCCGACAGCCTGGCTTGTGGCTGAGCAGAGCTCCCCCTATGGGAGCACACTGACCACCAGCGGGCAGCTCCTGCATTGAACTTCTGCCCCCTGGTGGTCAGTGTGTCATAGTGACCAGTGATTCCCAGTTGCTCTGCTGTTAGGGTCAATTTGCATATTACCCTTTTATTATATAGGATAGAGGCCTGGTGCA
>NW_005370902.1:209175-213334 GCF_000412655.1 Myotis brandtii | reverse complement strand
TGAGTGTGTGGCCATCCTGGGTGAGGGGCTGATGGCTGTTTGCCAGCTGGCCACAGCCCCCAGCCACCCAAACTCCCAGTGGAGGCTGGCTGGAAGTAGGTATCTGGGATTTATTTAGCTTCTATAATTGAAACTTTATTGCCTTTTGTGGAGGCCACAGCTGGCCAGGGCCGGCGGGAAGCTTGGCTTCCTCCATTGCCCTGGCAACCAAGCCTCCTGCTTGCTCCAGCTCGTTGGCTGCCGGCCGCCATCTTGGTTGGGTTAATTTGCATATAGTCGCTCTGATTGGCTGGTGGGCGTGGCTTGGGCATAGCAAATGTACTGTCAATTAGCATCTTTGTCTTTTATTAGTTTGGATACTTTTTTTTTTATTAGTATTGCTGCCATTGTTGTGGAGGAAATCAGCTTCCTGAAAAAGTATCCTGGTCTGACATATTTATATGTATGCATTTGTTTTACTTTTTGTTTTTCTCTTTTCTTCAGTACAGTGCTCTTAATCCTCGAGAATCTTGGGACATGTGGCATCCCACTCTGGTGGCTGAAGCTTTATTTGCAATTGCAAACATCTTCAGTTCCCTACGCCTGATCTCACTGTTTACTGCAAATTCTCACTTGGGGCCTCTGCAGATATCTTTGGGAAGAATGCTCCTGGACATTTTGAAGTTTCTATTCATATACTGCCTTGTGTTGTTAGCATTTGCTAATGGCCTAAATCAATTATATTTCTACTATGAAGAAACAAAAGGTTTAAACTGCAAAGGCATACGATGTGAAAAGCAGAATAATGCATTTTCAACGTAAGTCCAAACATTTCTATCAATAACATGCAGAAATTTAGAATGCAATACATTATGAATTTGAAAAATCATTGACAAGTGGTTGCAAAGGAAATTATGCTTAATGCAGAGAACAGAATTAGCATGTCTTTAAATATTTAATTCATTCATTCATTTTGCTTTTCTCAGTGCTTCATATAAATGATGTCACATCATATGTGAAAAGAAAAATAATAAAATTATAATTTCTTCTGTTATCTTCATGGTATTCAAAGTAAATAGTCCTTTTCTTATAACTTTATTTTAATTGTTGACACTATTACAGATGTCCGCATTTCCCCCTCCCTTTGCCCACCTCTACCCAACCCCTGTTCCCTCTTCCCTCTGGCCATCACTATATTGTTGGTTGTGAATATATGTTATTTAGCTAAGTTTTATTAAAATGATAATTTCTTTCAAAATGACCTAATTAAAGACACCTATATATACTTTTTTGAATTATTAAATTTATTGGGGTGACATTGGTTAACAGGATTATATAGATTTCAAATATACACTTCTGTGATACATTTCTGTATATTGTACTTGTGCCCACAGTCAGTCTTTTTCTATCACCATATATTTGGCCTCCTTTACCTATTACTACCTCCACACCCGCTTCACTACCTTACTTTGTCTGTGTCTATGAATTTCAGTTTTATATCCCACATATGGGTGAAATTATATGGTTTTTCTGACTGACTTATTTTGTTTAGGATGATATTCTCAAGGTCCATGTATACTCTTAAAATGTGAAATAAGCCCACCAGAGTGGCTCAGTGAGCATGGACATATGAACCAGGAGGATACAGTTCGATTTCTGGTCATGGCATATGCCGGGTTGTGGGTTTGATCCCCAGTGTGTGGTGTGCAGGAGGCAGTCGATCGATGATTCTCTTTCATCATTGATGTTTCTCTCTTTCTCCCTCTCCCTTCCTCTCTAAAATCAATAAAAATATAATTAAAAGTAAAATAAGTAAATCATAAATAAAATGTAGAATAAAATGGAAATCTGTGTCCTATTGATAGCTTACACACCCATTAAAAATATAATGTGTACATGTAAAAGCAATTATATAAAAAAATCCAAGTGCTTTTCAGTCCTTTTTCATGTGTTTTCCAGATGTTAAAGTCCTTTCATATCTCTTTGATTCTCTAGTTTTCCATACGAAAATCTAAGCATATAGAAATAATCCAAACCTTATTATGCACACAAAACTTTCTGTGCCCTTCCACCTGAGAAGCAATAGGCCTTGTGTAGTATCACCATCTATATCTTACAATCAGATTTGCTGGACAGCACAGGTTCATGACCACTATGTTTGATGTTCACACAGTCCTCATACAATATACCTCTATATATCTGTGTCCATTTCCTTCCCACTCTAGTAAACAGTTAATTAGCAGATTAATGGAGAAGTTGGGTAATTTTCATCTACACAGTAACCATATGTGAATACATGGTCTTTTGTAGTCGACTTTTAAAAGTCAGACCCTATTCATGGACCATTACAGAATTTTATGTAATATAAGAGAGTACAGTAATTTTTCAAGTATAAGGAAATTAATAAACTCACATGAACTAAGTCACTCATAGTTAAAAAAAATTGTTGATTAAATTCTGTCTTGTTTTATCTTTGATTCCAGTACTTAAAACTCCATTTTAATTAATCAAGACCTGATTATTTGCACATGAAATTTTAAGTGCTGCCTTAGTTGCCTTAAATATTTTTAGAAATAGATTTGCTACAAACCACGAATCATAAATAAAACAAAAAGTCATTCCAGCCTCTCCTTGCCTTGTCAACCCCTGCTCCCAGCCTCTTCTGAGCTTAAGTAGCATTTCTTCAGCTGACCAGCTTACTTGGCTTTGTTGTCTTCCTTATATTCTTTTCTGACTCTGGACAGGGCAGGTTCAATGAATCCCTTGTAACAACATCCTTGTGACTAGCATGGTTTTGGACTGTCTCAGTTTTGATACCTAAACCTATCTTTCCCCACTCATTTGTGATCCTTGTCTTGGTATTTGCCCCTAGCATCTAGGTCCAGGGATTTACAATGGCCAGATCCTACCACTTTTCCCTAGAATTCCATCTCCAACAAGCTGCCTGTATATTGTCTGTCTGCTTACTGGACTGCTGGATTTCTGGTGGAGTGCTCTTATGCATGCTGTGTCTTGCACAACTCCTTTGCTACTTTGTACTGCATGCCCTGATGCAAACTGCTTGCCAAGACCACTCCATCTATATTTGTTGTCATATCCTTCTGATTTCATGCTTTGTCTTCCAGAAAGAACTTCTACACAGCACCTAGAAGTGAGTAAACTCCCATGTTTTTTTTAAATTCAGGGAACAGCTCTGGTTCCAAGACCCCAACCCCTTCTCAGAAATCTGATTCATCTGCAACCAACAGGATTATACTTAACCCCATCCTAATTTATGTTCCCTAAGATTTCCAGGAATCCCTTTGCTTCATGGTAAATGATTAAATATTAACTAATTTAAATCTCCATTCAAGAACGTATGGCTAGAAAATTCTGATGTAAGATATCCAATATAAATTGTATCTTAAAAGCAACTGTATTGAATTTTTAAATTATGTATTATTTTACTTTGTCCATACTGATGGTTTCCTCTGTTATAATAAAAAAACAAACGATAATTGCATACCTCAAATATTATAGACCCAAATCATTCAACCTAAATAAATCGAGTATTCTACCTGAAATTTTTCCAATGTAAACTTTCAAGGAACAAATTATTTTTTGTTCAAATTTATTCAAAAGCTAAAATATATATTCATAACTTCTCATTTTTTAATATACTAGAATATATAGGATGTAGTAGGCAGGCATGAGTCACTTATCCCTTAATGACCCTGTTTGGCTAAATGGATATAAATCACTGTGAGGGGATAACTAGTGATGTCCTCAGGGCTCCTGCTCTACATCTTATTTCTGTGCTTTTGTTGTCTTCAGTTTTCTTTTCATAATTATACTAGAGGCCTGGTGCACAAAAATTTGTGCACTTGGGGGGGGGGGGGGGGGGGTCCCTCAGCCCGGCCTGTGCCCTCTCGCAGTCTGGGACCCCTCGGCAGATAACAACCTGCTGGCTTAGGCCTGCTCCCGGGTGGCAGAGGGCAGGCCCAATCCCTAAGTGCAGCCCCTGGTCAGGCCCAGAGCAGGGCCGATCGGGGAGCTGGGCGCCGCCCCCTGTCATGCACAGAGCAGGGTGGATCGGGAGGTTGCGATGCCACCCTCAGTCACACTCAGGGTAGGGCCGATTGGGGGGTTGGGGCACCGCCCCCTGTCACACTCAAGGCAGGGTTGATGGGGAGGTTGCGGC
>NW_005370902.1:202373-208096 GCF_000412655.1 Myotis brandtii | reverse complement strand
GGTTTCTGGGGTTTTGTTTAGCTTCTTATTTGCAACATAGTACATAGTTGCTTAGAGTTGCAGCTGAGAGGCCGGCAAGTTAGGCGGGGAACGTTGGAGTCCGCAGTCACTGAAGCAAGCAAACCTCCCTGCTCGCTTCAGTGCATGGCTGCCGGCCGCCATCTTGGCTGTCAGTTAATTTGCATATACTCACTGATTAGCCAATGAAAAGGGTAGCGGTCGTAGGCTAATTACCATGTTTCTCTTTTATTAGTGTAGATAACTGCTATAAATTTTAAGCTTTCACCCTAGCCGGTTTGGCTCAGTGGATAGAGTGTTGGCCTGAAAGGTCCCAGGTTTGATTCTGGTTAAGGGCACATGTGGAGGCAACCAATCAATGTGTTTCTCTCACATAGATGTTTCTCTCCTTCTGTCTCTCCCCATTCTTCCACTCTCTCTAAAAATCAATGGCAAAATAGCCTTGGGTGAGGATTATTAAAATTTTTTTTTCAAACTTTCTTTTACTAACTGCTCTTTCAGAGATTTTATTCCATGTGAGGATTAAAAAAAAACATAATAATTCATGTAAAGTACTTGAATACAGCAGCTGTTATATAATATGATAAAATATTAGCTACTTTACTTCTTTTTATCATTAGTGGTAGTAGTACAGTGTTATCTCTCATTTATATCTCAAATGGTTACTCTCTTTTACTCCTTTCACTCAGGGTAAATATGGATGCTGAAACTTTATAACCTTGTGTTTCTCATTAGTTACCACTCCTGTTTCTCTTCTTTCTTTCATCCAAGCAGCCCTGAAATGAAGCCTGAACATGATACCTTGTTTTCTTGCTTCTTATTCATTCTTCACCCAATTGCAATTTGGTTGTTGCTTCCATGACTCTATTAGAACTACTCTAGAAAATATCTAGAGCAGTGGTTCGCAAGCTTCCTAATGCTGCGACCCTTTAATAGAGTTCCTCATGTTGTGGTGACCCCCAACCATAAAATTATTTTCATTGCTACTTCATAACTGTAATTTTGCTACTGTTATGAATCGTAATGTAAATATCTGATATGCAGGATGTATTTTCATTGTTACAAATTGCACAGAATTAAAGCATAGTGATTAATCACAAAAACAACATGTAATTATATATGTGTTTTCCGATGGTCTTAGGCGACCCCTGTGAAAGGGTCGTTCGACCCCCAAAGGGGTCACGACCCACAGGTTGAGAACCGCTGATCTAGAGCCTTCATATCACCACTATCGATGGATTTAATTTCTTTACATTTTCTTCAATATATCTGAATCATTTGACCCTGTTTAACACTTTCATGTTTTAACATTATTTTATTTTTCAATTACAGTTTATATTCAACATTTTTTATTAGTGACACTTTCATTTTTGAAATCTTGTCCTTTTTAAATTATGTTACTCTGCTTTAATATTTCATCTCTTATTTTAGTCTTTTTCACTTTCCTCTGATAATTATATTTCAACTATTGCTTTTATTTATTTTTTAAAATTTTTAAAATTCTTTATTGTTTAAAGTATTACATAAGTCTCCTTTTCCCCCCATTGACCTCTCCCCAGCTGCCCCCACCCTCAAAAGTGGTCTGCCGTAGTAACTATCCTCAAACCCTATTGCAATATCTCTGTGAAAACTCAGCTATGATTATGGATTTGGCCAAATGCCTTTGAGATGACTTCTATATTCATATCACTAGCACAGATCCCCAAGATTTGTAGGTCCAACTGTCTGTTAGCTACCTCTCCATGTATATCTCCTAAAAATGTAAACCTAATCAAAGAAAATTCATCAGAGTTTCTCCCTCAAAAGTGGTTCTTCCTTCTCTCCATTGATAAACAGCTCTAGCAAAATACACCAATAAACACATAATTAAATTTCACATCCTGTAATTAAAATTTAATTATGCAATCTACACTAATAAAAGAGAAACATGTAAATTAACCATCACTCTGCCACTCTGCCACACCCACCAGCCAATCAGGAGTGAGTATGCAAATTAACCCAACTAAGGTGGTGGTGGCCATGGAGCTAGAGCGAGCAGGAGGCTTGGGTTGCCCCCAGTGATGGAGGAAGCCAAGCTTCCTGCCTAACCTGGCTGTCCCTGGGCTCCACTCAAGGCTACAAAGTTTCAATTATAGAAGATAAATAAATCCCAGATACCTGCTTCCAACCTTCCCTGGCCTCCACTCAAGGTGGCGCTGAAAAAAAGAAAAAAGAAAAAAAGGAGAGGCTGGGAGCTTGGGTTGCTGGGGGGCATGGGCAGCCTGAAAATGGCCGTCAGCCCTCTCCCAGGCTGGCCAGGCACCCCAGCGGGACCCCCCCCCACCCTGAAGGGGCTGTGGGCAGCCTGCAAACAGCCATCAGCCCCTCACCCAGGCTGGCCAGGCACCCCAGCAGGACCCCCACCCTGATCTGGGACACCCTTCAGGGCAAACCAGCCAGCCCCCACCTGTGCACTAGGCCTCTATCTATACTAATAAAAGGGTAATATGCTAATTAGACTGGGAGACCTTCCAGGAGACCTACCAGACGCTCTTCTGGACAAAGCCATGGTGGCGGGGCTGAGATAGAGGCGGTTAGAGGCCAAGAGGGGAGGGCAGTTGTAGGTGATCAGGCCAGGATGGTACGGCAGTTGTGGGTGATCAGGCTGATGGGGAGGCAGGACTGTTGGGGGTAAGCAGACCAGCAGGGAGGGCAGTTGGGGGCGAGCAGACTATCAGTGGGTGTCAGTTGGAGGTGATCATGACCATGGGGGGGGGGATTTGGAGCGAGCAGGCCAGCAGGGGGGGCATATGGGGGTGAGCAGGCCAGCAGCAGGGGGCAGTTGGAGGCAAGCAGGCCGGCAGGCAGAGTGGTTAGGGGCAATCAGGCAGGCAAGCAGGTGAATGGTTAGGAGCCAGCAGTCCCGGATTGTAAGAGGGATGTCTGACTGCCAGTTTAGGCCCGATCCCTGTAAACCAGCAGTAGGACATCCTTCGAGGGGTCCCAGATTGGAGAGGGTGCAGGCTGGGCTGAGGGACAACCCCCCCTTTTTTTGCACAAATTTCGTGCACTGGGCCACTAGTTAAAAATATAAAATACTTTACTTTTTTTAAAAAGCAATCAATTTGAGAAAAGAACTCTAATGAACTCTAATTAAGGCATCCTTAGTTAGATTCTCCTGGTTATACAGACCAGTAACTCATGAATTGTTTCAAGTAACAGGAGTTTTGTTATAACAATGATACATAGGATTACAGTTCTTTGATCCTCTGAGCAAACTTAGAGCAAAACCTGGCTTCAGGAAAAGCAAGAGTTGACATAGTGCTGGACCACAGGACTTTTTACTATGAGAACCAACATTAACATGATTTAGCTAGTCCATGTGTACTCTCTTTTCATGTGTACCAGCTTTTTCATCCACAATTCTCTGCTTCTTAGTTTGTCTGTCTTAAACTTTTGACTTCTCATAAGTCCAGTGATCCTGATCTTACATCATAACTCCTGTCATTTCAGTCACTTTGGCAACTACCACATTCTCTTGATATTTCTAAGATAAACTCTCCTAGAGAACAAATCTGATTGTTTAGGCTCATCTTCACATTAGGCCATGTCCCTGCTTAGGTCATTTGACCTTGACCAATTTAATCCATGTGGCTTTGGGAGGGGAGGGTCAGAGACCTACATAAAGATCACCCTTGCATGAAAGGGTGCACATGGAAAAATGTCACTGGGGCTGAGAGCTGCCAGAAAACATTATTGACTTGGTCCTACATCATGATTCCAAACTAATATCAATCTCACTAAAGATTGAAATCCTAAGTACTTGTTATGTATGAAATATTTTTTATTTTTACAATATAATTTAACTAAACACTTATTGTAACCATTTATCAAAGAGTATAAGACTTTTGTTGTCTTTTTACAGCATTATATTAAGGTAGTATAATGGTCCTCTTGAAACAAATAATTCTTCATTAAGTTCAGACATTCTTCCTCTTATTCTATTTCTTGCAGTAAGTGAAATAAACTTAACTTTTAATTAAATCACCTAATTCATTCATTGACAGGAATAAGTAAAATGTTCTCTGAAATATTAAAAAAATAACAAATTTTATTATCTCAGCATTCTCAGACACTGCTATCTTACAGCATTTATTATGTGCAACTTAAATAGCCAATGTGGAAATCAATATTGGTAACTTTATCTTTTTAAATATATTTTTATTGATTTCAGAGAGGGAGGAAGAGAGAGATTTAGAAACATCAATGATGAGAGAGAATCATTGACCAACCACCTGCCCCATGGCCCCTACCAGAGATCAAGCCACACCCTGGGCATATGCCCTGACTGGGAATTGAACAATGACTTTCTGGTTCATAGGTCGATGCTCAACCACTGAGCCATGCCAGCCAGCCAATAAATTTATTCTTTTTTAAAAAAATATATATTTTATTGATTTTTTACAGAGAGGAAGGAAGAGAGATAGAGAGTTAGAAACATCGATGAGAGAGAAACATTGATCAGCTGCCTCCTGCACATCTCCCACTGGGGATGTGCCCACACCCCAGGTACATGCCCTTGACCGGAATCGAACCTGGGACCCCCCAGTCCTCAGGCCGATGCTCTATCCACTGAGCCAAACCGGTTTCAGCAATAAATTTATTCTTAATCCTCTTACAACTAAAAGCAAAATCAGGAAAAAGAAATGACATTTTTCAAAGATTAGGCTTGAGGATCAATTATTTGTTAACTATTACTAATTGCCCTAAGATGGGACAAACTTTTTATAAAAAAGACACATAGTAAATATTTTAGGCTTTTGTGGGCCATGTGTTTTCTGGTACAGTTACCTCTGCCATTGTAATACAAAATAAATAATAGGAGTAGGTGATGCATAAATAAATGACTGTGGTTGTGTTTCAATAAAACTTTGTTTATCAGTATGAAGTTTCCTCAAAAAATTAAATATGGAACTACGATTTGATCCAGTGACCCCACTTCTAGGAATATATCCTAAGAAACCCAAAACACCAATCAGAAAGAATGTATGTAGCCCTATGTCCATAGCTAAGATCTGGAAATAGCCTAAGTGCCCATTAGTAGATGAGTGGATAAAAAAAGCAGTGGTACATTTATACCATGGAATACTATGCAGCAGTAGAAAGAAGAATCTCTTACCCTTTGAGACGGCATGGAGGCACCTGGAGAGTATTATCCTAAGTGAAATAAGCCAGTCAGAGAAAGACAAGTATCACATGATGTCACTCATATGTGGAATTTAATCCTATATAGTAAAAGGCTAATATGCAAATCAGTGGAACGACCAGTTGCTATGATGCTCACTGAGCACCAGGGGGCAGACGCTCAATGTAAGAGCTGCCCCCTGGTGGTCAATGCGCTCCCACAGGAGGAGTGCCGCTCAGCCAGAAGCTGGGCTCACAGCTGGCAAGTGCAGCGGCAGTGGTGGGAGCTTCTCCCGCCTCCACAGCAGTGCTAAGGATGTCCGCTCCAGGGGAGCGGGCCTATAAGCTGTCAGTCGGACATCCTCTGAGGGCTTCCAGACAACGAGAGGGCGCAGGCTGGGCTTAGAGACCCCCGCACCCGAGTGCACAAATTTCGTGCACCAGGCCTCTAGTGAACAAAATAAAACTGTTAAACAAAATAGATCCAGAAAAATAGAAGCATGGAACAGACTGTGGAATCCTAGAGGGAAGGCTGGTGTGGG
>NW_005370902.1:188243-202362 GCF_000412655.1 Myotis brandtii | reverse complement strand
CATGGACACAGACAATAGGGTGGCCTGGGGCAGAGGTGAGCTCTAAAGATTCAATGGGAGAAAAAAGGGGACATATAGACATATATAATATTTTCAACAATAAAAATTTAAAAAATAAACTCTAAAAAAAACCCTTTGTTTATGGACATTAAATTGTGAATTCATACAATTTCATATGTCATAAAATATCACCCTTTATTCTGTTGTTTTTTTTCAACCGTTTGCAAAAGCAAAACTTATTTTTAACTCAGGGGTCATTCAAAAACAGGCTGTGGATCAGATTTTTCATCTCTGACCTAGAAAAGTAAATATAGCTTTCAAAGCTCTTAGGAAAATCAAGTACACCATTTACACTAGTATGATTAAAACAAATTTTTAATTTTTTTTATTAAGTTTAATTTTATAATTACACTAAAATTTTATTTTACTACTGACCTGTATTTTTTCTTTTGTCATTCATGCATTTATTTATTTTTCTTTTTAATTAAATTTATTGGGGTGATATTTGCTAATAAAATTATATAGAATTTCAAATATACATTTCTATGATACATAATCTGTATATTGCATTGTGTGCCCTCCACCCAAAGTCAAATCTTCCACCACCACATATTTGATCCCCTTTAGCCTTTACTACCTCCTTATCGTTCTGGTGACCACCATACTATTATCTGTGTTTATGATTTTTTGTTTGTTTTTCTTGTTTGTTCATTTGTTGCTTTCAGTTTTATATCATCTGGTTCTTGACTTTTTCTGACTGACTTATTTTGCTTAGTATGATATTCTGAAGATCCATCTATGTTGTCACAAATGGCAGTATTTCATCTTTTCTTATGACTGAGTAGTATTTCATAATAGCTATAATAATAAAAGCAATATGCAAATTGACCGAACAACCAAATAGCAGAAAGACCATCCGGACAACCTTCCGGATGACCACACTATGACACACACTGGTGCCAGGCCAGCCAAGGTGGGTGCAATGTGATTGGTTGGGGGCCTGGCCATCGCCCCATGATCGCCCTGCAGAGGGAGGCCCAGGCTACCTGCCGGCAGGCTGTGGTGGGTGGGAGGGGCCTCCCTCTGCAGGGGCGATCCGTGGAGGAGCCCTGACCAGGTGGGAGGGGCCTACCTCTTTGGGGTGATCGCTCGAGGGGCTCCCGGACTGTGAGAGGGCACAGGCTGGGCTGAGGGACCCCCACCCCCACCCCTGAGTCTATGAATTTTTTGCACTGGACCTCTAATATATATGTATATCATATCATATGTTTTTTATCCAATCATCTATCAAATGACCCTTCTGTTGTTTCCATATCTTGGCCACCTTAAATAATGCTACAATGAACAAATTGGTACATATATTTTATGATTAAATGTTTTCAAATTTTTGTATAGATACCCAGTGGAGGACATGTATTTTTAAATTAATTTTATATACGTAACAGTATTTCAGTTTTACTGTTATGTCTTTGTATACTGGTTCTATTAATATAGTTATTAGTTCATTTTACATTTATTCCAGGTTATTTGAGACACTCCAGTCCCTGTTTTGGTCAATATTTGGGCTCATCAATTTATATGTGACCAATGTTAAAGCACAGCATGAATTCACTGAGTTTGTTGGTGCCACCATGTTTGGGACATACAATGTCATCTCTCTGGTTGTCCTACTCAACATGTTAATAGCCATGATGAATAATTCTTACCAACTTATTGCCGTAAGTTGAATAATTTTATTTTAATACAGTATTTTACCCTAGAATGCATTGTTCATCATCATTGTAAATAAGGTTTGGAATTGGCTATTGATAAGACAAAAGTATAATATAAATGGTTAATTTGAAGTTTCTAAGCAGTATTCACCATATTTAGCTATATACTACTCTAGTGTTTTACACATGATTATAAAATAAACTACATTTATCCTTCCAGGTAGTCATTATAGCTATGGCAAGCAACAGGTAAGTGTCCTTTGGAATTTGCATTGTGTCTTTCCATTTAACCTACAATCTTGATATAAGCAAACTCAGGCCAGCTTGGCAAGATACAAAAAATAGTCCAGAGGAGAATCTGAGGGGAAAAGTCACAGGATTTTTAGTTTCTTAAAGCCTAGCAAAAGCAATATAAGTGTAACCCTGAATTCTGTAGCAGAATATTGTATATTCTGTATATATTGTATATTCAATATTGTATATTGTATATTGAATCTGGAATCCAAACACTTAGTTTAACTTATTTATTCATTCATTCTACAAATTCTTATTGAATACTTACTCTGATGCCAGGTACTGTTCTAGGAACTAGAAATACAGCAACGAACAAAGAAGATAAAGCCCTTTATCCCCTAGAGCTTACATGTATATCTATAGGCTAACACAATTGTAATAAAGTAAATCATGCTGGAATGAAATATGTTTTTAAGTCTTTAATATTTAGACAAGTATCATTTTATAAGGATAATTATAGGCTTCTCAGTTTCTCCATAAATAACTACAATTATATTGCATTTTGGAATCTATTGCTAAAACTCTGAAATGTTATTATTGTTATTTTGAGAGGCAACATTCTGAATTTTACTTAAACCTGTCACAGATGAAAAACTGCATAAATATAAGAAAAAATATTTTCATTTACCAATTCACAGTCTAACATATTCCCATGTGGATGTACCTAGGTCCTGGGATTTACATGTTAATAGCTAAATTTGTGGAGCTTTATTTAAACATCTTACAAATCTGAAAATTTTTAGATACTCCCTATATATTTGTATCAGAACTTCTGTATTCTTCTAGTTAACACATTTTCCTAATGTGAATTCTATTTTTCAAACTACCCCTTCAAAAACATTAGGAAGCCTCTAATTATAAAGCTATAGACAGAGAAGCTGTATATACAATTTGGATTCTATAAAACATGTATGGTGTATGGAGTTTATGAAGAGAACACTATTCAAGAATAGTATGACATTTTCTTTTTGCTTCTTTGTGGAGTGTTACTTCTTACATAGATGAAAATAAGCTTCAAATCTCTATTTTTGTTTAACCCAAATACTAAAACTACTTGAGAGGAGACTAGGCACTCAGAAGCTGAACCAGGTGTCCTTTCCAGGATCCTGCATATGATGCCTCCTTGGAGCATGAACATGCCAAGTATTTTATTTCCTCCTGTCCTAAAATACCAGAATTTACCCTGAGGGCTTTTTCTTTTGTTCTGCTAGTCCTAACTCAGAGCTTTAGGATAAAATATTTTAAAAAGAGTAAAGTTTAATGGTTAAAAGGCAAAAGCAATCATGCAGGCCATATCTAAAGCCTGTTTCTCATTCACTCATGTATTCTTTAAACAAATATTTATTGTGCATCTAATATATGCCAAATATATGCTTGCTTTTAGGGGTACACAGAATAAGGAAGTCTCTGCCCTCAAGAAAAATGTGATGTAGTAGGGATAAAATAAGTAAATGATTTCAATATTGAGAATATGGATTTGCTAATGTGATGAAAGTACAGAAGAGAAGGACCATGCATGCTGGGGTGGGAGGCAGCTGAGATTGATGGTGGTTGGGGCAGGCTTCCTATGAGAGCAAATAGCTAAGTGAAGCCTTAAATATTGACTAGGTTAGAAGATGGGTAGCAGTAGGTGGTTTTTAGTCATCACCATCATAGTTCAGTTCCAGTTTTTCTTTTTTTTTACTTTCAATTACAGTTTACATATATCATTAAATTAGTTGCAAGTATACACCCCAGTGACCAGACATTACATAATTTAATAAGTGATCACCCCAATAAATCCCATATTCATTCAGCACCACAGCTAGTTATTAAAATATTATTGATTATATTCCCTATGCCAGGGGTACTCAAACTTTTTAAAGAGGGGGCCAGTTTACTGTCCCTCAGACCGTTGGAGGGCCGGACTATAGTTTAAAAAAAACAAAAAACTATGAACAAATTTCTGTGCACACTGCACATGTCTTATTTTGAAGTAAAAAAACAAAATGGGAACAAATACAATATTTGTATTTGCATGTGGCCTGCGGGCCGTAGTTTGAGGACCCCTGCCCTATGCTGTACTTTGCATCCCCATGGCTACTCTGTAACAACTAATTAGTACATCTTAATCGCTTAACCTTTATTGCCCAGTCCCCCACACCCTCCCATCTAGCAACCAACAAAAATTTTTCTGTATCCATGAGTCTGTTTCTGTTCTGCTTATTCATTTTGTTTGTCAATTCAATTGTTGATAGATATGTATTTATTGCCATTGGGACAACTTTAAGTGTACTGACATTCACATCATGGGGGAGTGGAAGGAGAACAGTGAGAGCAAGAAATTGAAAACCTATCTGAAAAAATAATAACAGAAAACTACCCTAACTTGGAGAAGAAAACATACATATAAACCTAGGAAGTGCAGAGAGTCCCAAACAAGATGAACCCAAAGAAGCCCACACCAAGACACATTGTAATTAAAATGCAAAAAGTTAAAGACAGAGATAGAATCCTCAAAGCAGCAAGAGGAAACAGTTAGTTACCTATAAGTGAGACCCATAAGACTTTCAGCTGATTTCTCAAAAGAAACTTTGCAGGCCAGAAGGGAGTGGCAAGTAATATTCAAAGTGATGAAAGCAAGGGCCTACTACCAAGATTACTCTATCCTGCAAAGCTATCATTAAAATTGATGGACATATAAATAGTTTCCCAGACAAGAAAAAGCTAAAGAAGCTCATCACCACCAAACCAGAATTGTATGAAAGGTTGAAGGGTCTTCTTGAAGAAGATGATCAATAATATGAACAATAAAATGGCAATAAATATATATCTATCAACTGTTCCAGTTTTTCTAACCATTGGAGACTTTGTGTAGACTCTTTCAGAATCACAGGCTTTGTTTAGTAGTGAAATAGCATAATGAAATCAAGATAACACTTAATATATGACTCCTTGAGAATCAGGAGGATCAGAAGCTACTCATAAGCCAATAATTTATTTATTTATTTATTTATTTATTTTTAAAATATGTTTTATTGAAGGGAGGAAGGAAGAGGGATAGAAACATCAAGATGAAAGAGAATCATTGATCAGCTGCCTCTTAGGAACATTTATGGCAACTAGTTAGAGAGCAGCCATTCTCCTTTTGAATTAGCCATAAATTGAATTAAGTAGACAATCTGGGAAGTAGGAAGTGCTAGAAACTGAGCCCACAACTGACATGTGCCCTGGCCAAGAATTGAACTGGTGACCTCTTGGTCCATGGGTTGACACTCAATCACTGAGCCATACTGGCCAGGCTAAGCCAATACTTTAGGTGACCACCTTTTTATTATCTTAAGCAGATTCTACTGAATCCCGTTCTCCATAACTGCAGCAAACAAATATACTTTTCTTCATTAAATTAGAATCCATAAGCTTTTTTAGAAAGAAAGTAAAAAAGAAGGAACTAGAGGAGAGGAACAGGAATGAAAATGCGTGGGAAACTATAGCTTCTGTGCTTCCATCTAATGATTGAAGCCTCCAGTCAGACAATTGCTAAGCAACAATGGAGGCCATGCATTTTCTAAATATAGTGATTCCTATTGAAAGCACAATTTGTCCAGTGCCTAGACTAAAGTATATATTGTTCATAGTAGAAAGATATATACAACCTATGCATTCATTGGCACCTAGCAATTTTGTAATATTGGAATGATGTATAGTCTAATATTATCTGACTCCAAAATCTGAGTTCCTTTTTATAATAGTAATGGGTTAAAATGAATTATTTTGAATTATTTAACTGTATGTATACCTAGTTTCTAGCACTTCCTACTTCCCAGATTGTCTACTTAATTCAATTTATGGCTAATTCAAGAGGAGCATGGCTGCTCTCTATCTAGTTGCCATAAATGTTCCTAAGTTTTCCCAGGAGATAATAAAATCCTATATAATAAAAGCCTAATATGCAAATTGACCAAATGGCGGAATGACCGGTTGCTATAACGTGCACTGACCATCAGGGGGGCAGACTCTCAATGCAGGAGCTGCCCCCAGCCTGCATGCCCCAGATCAGCCAAGGCGGGTGCCAGCGGGGCCCCCTGATCGCCCCACTGGTTACCCCAGAGGTCGGCCCTGATCGCCAGCTAGGCCTAGGGACCTTAAACATGCAAAAATTTCATGCACCAGACCTCTAGTAGAATGATAAATAAATGATGATGAAGGATAACCTCAGGCTTGTGGGCAACCACCAGTCATACTCCTATCTGGTGCCATTTGGCCAGGATTATGTCAAGGTTCAATGTTGTGTCATAGTCCCAACTCTACATTTGTTAGAGGAACTTCTCTCTGAGTTTATGTCTGTTGCCTAAAGATGGTCACTAATTATTCACATGGAAATGTATCAAGTAAGACTTTTCCTAGAAATACCAGGAGGCTAAGCCATGAGCAGCCATGAGGGTGACATTCACATAAGTAGAGGTTCAAAGTCTTGGATAATACATAAAGCCCTGTTTGTGGCCAGAATCTAATGAAACTGAGCTAATAGAAACTTGCAATGCAGGAAATTAAAATTCATCCTCAAGGCATAAGTAATCACTGTAGTCTCTTTAACATGGAATTATTTTAGATGTCTGTTTCAGGGAAGAAGGAAGGATGAAAAGTTACAAGAAAGCTGTGACTCTTACCAGGATAAGCCATCATCTGAAATGTTTAGATGACTATCTCCAAGAGTCAGCAGTGTTTTCATGAGTAATTAATGTTCCAAGAGCTACACAAGTCAGGTTACAGGCTCTCTGTGATGTTTATCTGACATTAATAATTAAGAAACCTGTCAGCAGTTATCATGTTCTTCTCTTCAGGACCATGCAGATATAGAATGGAAATTTGCTCGAACAAAGCTTTGGATGAGTTATTTTGAAGAAGGAGGTACCCTGCCTACTCCCTTCAATGTCATTCCGAGCCCCAAATCTCTTTGGTACCTGATCAAATGGATATGGACACACCTGTGCAAGAAAAAGATAAGAAGAAAACCAGAAAGCTTTGGAACAATAGGGGTAAGAACATAACATGTTAGTATTACTCTTTATTTTAGTTGTTCTTTAACCAAAGAACTTGTAAGCATATATGCATAACTCACAAACACAGACAATAGTGTGGTGGAAGGCCTGGGGTCAGGGGCAGGTGTGGGCTAGAAGGGTACAATGAGGAAAAAAAGAGGACATCTGTAATACTTTCAACAATAAAAATAAAACAACAACAGAAACCTACATGACTATAATTCATTTCTAGTAAAGCATCATCAAAAATAATTTAAAAATAATTGTGTATTTAAATATATTTGTATTTCATATTGAATATTTTCCATTATTCTTAGAGTCTAACACAAGAGCATATTATGTTTGATAAAATGTTCTCAATTAAATGATTATATGAATATTATAACTAGAAAATACTGTGCCATATTCAAGCACAGTGATTTTGTAACTGGACAACCAAAGAGTCCAGGCTGTCTGTCGCTACTTCAGCCAATTAAGCAGAGACAGGGTTGAATTATATATGAGCGATTATTCCAATAACGCTCACAGTATGTGAGAGCAGCGGCTCATCCACAAAAATCTACTCTTCAACCCACCATAAGCCAGCTGCTTATATTGGGTAGAAGGACAAACATTATGTGGGGAAGTAGGAATTTCAGGCATGGAAAGGTAGGCATGGGATAATCATTACAGGTTACAAGTCATGCAGGCATGGAGCAGGGGGAGGGCAGTCACAAGAGGGCAGGCACCTCCGGGCACTCTGGGACCAGATTATAGGTAATAGGGGCTGGGGGTTGGAAAGAGCAGGTGCCTCCCAGACTAGATTGTTTCAGCCACAAGGTTGTAAATATTTCCATAATGACAGGCAGTTCTTGGGTGGGAGGATGAACTGCATTCCAATTCCAATGTTAGCGCCCATGTCCCGGGGTGTACAATCCCCAGCCAAGTTAGAATGTGCTTTCTTTAATCAGAACAAAACAATCATGGTTTACAGAGCATGATTAATATTTCTTATTTTATTTCTTATAACTAATAGCTAGTCCCCAATATTATGTTTCTAACCCTAACATTCCCCATTGTTTTTTCTTTATCATCTCATATATATATGAGATTAGGTTTAGATGAAAAATCTCATCCTGCTGGACTATATTTGCTTTTGCCTTGAAAGCAGTTCCCAGGGATAGAATACAGCGAATGTACGATCTTGAAGATGGTTTCCTTAATTTGATGAATGTTGTTTTCTATCAATTGAGAATTGTCAGAAAGATTAAAACAGAACATTTCTTTCAATTCCTCACAACTGTGTTTATGCCACAACAACAAATAATCTATTGCTGCCCAATTCTCTAGAACTGCTCCCTGACATTTCTCAGCTCTCAATTTATCCCTTGAATAGCCCTGGAAGTGGCATTTGGAGCTTTTACCATGCTCAAGCCAGCCAGGTCACTTCTACATTAAAGGAGCCTACCATTACCAAAATGTTTAAAGAAATATATTCAGCAGGGCTCCACAGATGGAGATCATTGTTGCAGTCTGGTGCCACGGCTGTGAGAAGGTCTTTTTGGTTGGGACCCTGTGATGTTTCTGAGACATAAAGACAGTCAGTCGTCCTAAGGAACAGGTGCTGTTAGCAGGGATATATGAATAGATAGTTACCCCACATATCAGAAAACAACCAGCTGGCAGCTTAGTATGTCCATTATTATAAAGGATGGTGTAATTATCAGAACAATTCATATTGTAGTTATTAGATACTGAAGCACTCCCAGTAAAATGTTTCACATTCACCCCAGGTAACTACTGCGGTAACCTTTAGAGAAAACATCCCGGCATCTTTTTCCCAAACAATGGGTCCCAACAAACAAAGGTCCCAGTATATGACTTTCCTCCCAAAATAAGTAGAATGAGTATAATTCAATATATTAACAATAGGTATCCCAACTCCTACTAGGCAAAATGTCAAGTTCCATTCTACATAGGTTCCTCAATTGCCAGCTTCAGAGCAGTTGGAGTGGTGAGATACATGTCTCGGGGTCCCATTCATTTCTCCCCCAGTTGGCCTATCGTCTTTGCTCTGCTCATGTTTGTCTGACTACCACATCCCCCTTCAAGGATCCTGCTCTGAATTCTTTCAGAGAAAAGGGGCACAGGGTTTCTTCTGTAGCTGTTTCAAGCTGAAGAGGGATGAAGTTTTCTTTCAGAGCCAAGAGATCCTTGCTCTCTGTCAGCGGTACAATGAAGCCTGGGCATGGAAGGAGGTGGCAATGGTGTCTAGAGGTGGTATTCCTTGAGTACAAGAAGGGCTTGTAATCTGGTGGAGACAAACTTTGTTATAAATTTTTGTATTATTGGGGTAAAAGCTAGAGATAAATTCAGGATCCAGTTTAATTCATAGGTAAAAAATAAAGCTTTGAGTCTAATATTCACAATTGTGTCTTATAGAATCTACTGAAACACAATTACTCCCCCCCCAAAAGAAAAATCACCCTCATCTTTATTAAGGAGCCAAATTAAGACCAATTGATTTATTGTATTAAGTCTAGTTTTAATTTGGCCTGATCACTTACATGAACACAATAAGAATAGCAATTGATCATATAGGTTTTTAAAAAAATTTATTTGCTGGAGTTTCATGACTGAGCTTTAATTATCCCCTCAGGGCAAAGACAGTGAGCCACTTAAGTGCTATCAGGTTTTCCTGCAGTACCTGTTGACTTGGGTGAATTTCCTCACATTCTTGAGGTTCCCAATATGCCTTGAGGTTCCTTCATTGCCATCTCTCAGGAAAGCAACTTTTGTTCCTTACCTGGAAAGACTGCCATGAACCACTGACCAAGCAAGGTATCAGGCTATTTCTCCAAGGCTCACTTATTGACTTCAAAGTTAATCTTCATTCCTTAAAGCTTTCTGGTGACATCCAGAGTCCAGGCATTTCTCTTTCAGACATGACATTCCAGTCAGTCTTGGTTCATAAAACACAATTAGAAACAGGTCTTATAGAATTCATGCAACGAAGCATCTTGCCATGACTCACTTAGTAAGAATTGACAAATTCTGGAGGGATAAGATACGGAGAAAAATACATAATTTACCAAATTGCTTTAAGAAAAGAATCAAGTTTCCTTATGTCTGAAAAACAAAAAAGATTAAAAATCAGCAATATTTTCCACAAAATTTACAAAAAATATATCATTCTTTTCAGTTAATTCAGTCCCACAATCATTTTTTTGTTTCTCCTGATTTTTTTCTGCCAATACTTCTATAAATCCAGATACTCTGTAGAGTTCTGATAATTTTCATCCAGTTAGGAGGGGATGATCTGAAAATGTCAGAGTCCTTTCCATGGATCCCTTGGAAGATGTAACATTTTTCCAAATGCATCGTAACAAAACAGTGACTGTCTCTAAATGACAAGAAGAAATTTAAAATGACATAATATTTCAGCCTGTTTGGCGTGGCTCAGTGGTTGAGCATTGACCTATGAACCAGGAGGTTGCGGTTCAATTCCCAGTCAGGGCACATGCCCAGGTTGTGGGCTTGATCCCCAGTGTGGGAGCATGCAGGAGGAAGCCAATCAATGATTCTCTCTCATCATTGATGTCTGTCTGTCTGTCTGTCTGTCTGTCTGTCTCTCTCTCTCTCTCTCTCTCTTCCTAACTGAAATCAATAAAAATATATATCTTTAAAAAGGATAAATAAATAAATAAATGAAATGACACAATATTTCAGAATAACAATTAAGTTATAAATGAAATTATACCAGGATTATTATTTCTTTATTTGACAAAGCTTCCCATGTACCTTAAGCAGAAAATTTTCCTTCATAAGGCGAGAAAACAAATCCTTGAGGCATTCCAGGGCCAATTGGAATGACCTAAAGCCAATTCTAGGTCAAGAAAAGTTTCTTAAAATTCAAACCCTGGGAAGGTTGTCAAACTTATTTTACCAAAAGTTTATATATCATCCTTATTATTATTATGCAACAGTATCATTATTCAATCAAAGTGACAAAAGGTATTAAACACAACCATAGGCTAGCAAAACTTCAGTTCCCACAATTAAGAAGGTAGACTTTTTAAGCAATCATGTACCTGATTAATATTACATAATATATAACCATTGCCATAATTTATAGAACTTTTGCTTCCTGGGCAAAAACAGGAAAGACTTTTTTTTTTTTTACCTTTTAGCAGACTAGAAAAGAGTAAAAAAATTCTGTATTAGCTTACTTTAGACTCATTTATGAAATTAAATCTATTATTCAGATTATCTATAATTTCCTTTTAATATTTTTCTTCACAACCCTTCCATAACTTTCACAAACCTTTCTACAACTTTCACAAACCTTCTTAGGTATTCAGAAATAACCAGCTTTAGAACTCACTTTCTTTTTTTCTTCAAAATGTATCTCCATGACTCATTCTTTCTATTACCAAACCTATATAATTTCTTTCCAATTGGTTAGAATTCTTAATTCTCAGAAACCTTAATTTTTAGGTGATCACTAAAAAGTAAACAGCATTATTTAGATTGGCAAGTATATTTACACTTTTGAGAGACATATTTCTATTATAAAACATTCACTAACAGTTTCAAGTGTATTTTCTAGCTTTTCTGTAATAAAAGGTCAAAAGTAGGCAAACTCAGATTAATTAATATTCCAGTATCCTGTTATTTCAAAATACCTAAATATTTAATAATTTCTACTATTTAAACCAGCAGAACCAAAGTTTTAAGTTACCAAAGACTTTACAAAGAGGGAGTGGCCCCCTTCCTTGAGGGCACTTCTGCAGTTCAGGCCCTTCTAGGAGAAAAACTTGGTGGGGGGGGGGTAGAAGTTTTATTTCCCATAATTTTCTTTCTGAGTAGACTGTAACAACATGAAATCTTGCATATAAGAAGAGATCTTACCCTATTTCAAAATAGAAACAAAAACAACCCCTAAAGTAAATAGGTGAGTATTCTCAATAGTAGGGACTGGGACATTAACTTTAGAATATTATCTTACACTAACCCAGCACAGCAAATGACCTTTCATTCTGAGTAGTGGAAGCCTGAACAGCAGAAACAGAGAATTCCCAGTGTTCATAAAATAAAAAAAGAGTAAAGTAAGTCCCCCAAAGATAAGAAAGAAAGCAAAGAACACCCTTAACCAAAGTTACATTACAGACAGACAAAACTCTCACTAGCAAAGAATTTGGAGTGGCTGATGTCTTGAGAAGGAAAGCAGGGAGGGTCCCCAACATTAAGAATTCTCAGCAGCTGCTGGGAAGTTCCTCCATGCCATGGGTTCAGCCTGCCAAAAGCAGCTGGGGTCCCCAGAAAAGTGGGATGTGCCCCATCTTTAAACAAGTAAAGCAGACAACGAAGAGTCACAAAATAACAATCAACAGAGATACTCTATGCATCATATTTACAGGCACACACAACCCCCAGACAAGAGCTTCACACCATGCTTCTTGTCTGTCCAGCCACAGAAACTTCAGAATGCCCTGCATTTAAAAAACAAACAAACAAACAAACAAAACACAAACACTGAAGCAGAGCAATGTCTCTTGTCCCAGAATGGATCAGACTAAGGGCTCAAATACCAGGCAAGGACCACTAGAGGTCTCTTGCTACCAGGACCTGGTCAGGCTCACCCAGTAAATGCATGCCTTAAGCCCAGATGAGAGGCAGCAAATGCTTCTCATGCCATACAAACAAGATTGATTCTTCTGTCATACAGAAATGCTTGATTCAACTTACATCTTAGGTGAGATGATGGAGATTGCTAAGGCTGGGGCTGGGACTCAAAACAGGAAAATTCCTGGCAGTGCTGCAAATAAAAGAGTCCAGGCCTCAGCCCCAGGAACCCCTAGTCCAAACAGCAAGCTGGATCGCCAGTATTCACCCCAGAGGAGTCAATCACTTACATCCCACCAGAGTCACTAGATTATGTAACCTGACAACCAAGGGTTCCGGGCTTTCTTTCACTACTTCAGCCAATTAAGCAGAGGCAGGGTTGGATCATACATGAGTGTTTATTCCAATAATGCTAGCAGTATGGGAGAGCAGCAGGTCATCCACAAAAAATCTGCTCTGCACCCCACCATAAGCTAGCTGCTTTATATTGGGTAAAAGGACAAAGATTACATGGGGAAGTAGGAATTACAGGCATGGGAAAGTAGGCACGGGATAATCATTACAGGTTATAAGTCACGCAAGCTCAGGTGGACAGGGGTCGCAAGAGGGCAGGCACCTCTGGGCTCTCTGGGACCAGATTACAGGTAATAGGGGTTGGGGTTTGTAAAGAGCAGGTGCGTCCTGGACTAGATTGTTCCAGCCACGAGGATGTGAATCTTTCCATAATAATAGGCAGTTCTTGGGAAGAAGAATGGACTGTATTCCGATATTAGCTCCCATGTCCCAGGGAATACAACTCCCAGCCAGGTTAGAATGTGCTTTCTCTCATCAGAACAAAACATTCATGGTTAACAGAGCATGATTAATATTTATTATTTTATTTCTTTTAACCAATAACTAGGAGAATATTATGTTTCTTCCCCTAACAATTTCAGAATATGTTTAATTGTCCAACATTTTGCTTCTACTCTCAATCATATTAAATGCCAAGAAGTTGTGTTTGTAAAAAACATTATGACTGCTCAGAAACATGTTTCTCTTATACTGGAAAATTATACTTCCTTTGAAAAATGTTACTGGAAAGCAGAAAATACATGGACTTAGGTATGTGCTTTCATCATACCACTGACATGAGACAAATCGTTCCTCACTTATTTCTCACTTCATATTTTAATTTTTAAAGTTCTCATAGTGATGTTTTGGGAATAAATACCCTGACATTCAATAGTCACTTTGAACTTCTAAGATAAATTGCTTTGGAGTGTATACTAATATGCCTTTATATTATAACTAGAGGCCCGGTGCACAAAAATTTGTGCACTCAGAGGGGAGAGGGGGTCCCTCAGCCCGGCCTGTGCCCTCTTGCAGTCTGGGACCCCTCAGGAGATAATGACCTGCTGGCTTAGGCCCGCTCCCGGGTGGCAGAGGGCAGGCCCAATTCCTAGGTGCAGCCCCTGGTCGGGCTTAGAGCAGGGCCTACTGGGGAGC
>NW_005370902.1:180406-187340 GCF_000412655.1 Myotis brandtii | reverse complement strand
CCAGCCTGGATGAGGGGATGATGGCTGTTTGCAGCTGGTCACACCCCCTTCAGGGTGGTGGTCCCCACTGGGGTTCCTGGCCAGTCTGGGTGAGGGGCTGAGGGCCGTTTTCAGGCTGCCGGGTGACTGAAGCTCCCAACCTGTCTTTTTTTCCTTTTTTTTTTAAATTCTGGGCCAGCTTTAGCTCTGAGGCTCGGCCCCAGCTATGAGGCCTTCGCTGATGAAAGCAGGTTTCTGGCCTTTGTTTACCTTCTGTATTTGAAACAATGTTGCGGTCTGGCTGGCTGAAGCCCGGCTGACTGAAAGGAGGTTTCTGGGGTTTTGTTTAGCTTCTATATTTGTTACAATGTTTCTTAGAGAGCAGCTGAGAGGCCGGCAAGGCAGGCGGGGAACCTGGCTTCCTCCGTCACAGGAGCAAGCAAGCCTCCCTGTTCGCGTCAGCTGCCTGGCTGCCAGCCGCCATCTTGGCTGGCAGTTAATTTGCATATCTCAGTGATTAGCCAATGGGAAGGGTAGCGGCCGTAGGGCTAATTACCATGTTTCTCTTTTATTAGATAGGATTACCAAGGAATAAGAATGGGTTTGCAAAATAATAATGGGTATTCAGGCATGGGGAAGTAGGCAAAAGGAATAAAAATGGGTATAATGTTTACAGATTACAGACAATGAGGTCTGGGGGTTTGCGAAGGGTGGGACATCTCAGTTTTCTACAACAAGGTTATTAATCTTTTCATCCAAGAGAATAGGCATCTCTGGGATGAGGAAGATGGGCTGTATTTCCAGGTTAGCTCCTAGGTCCAGGGGAGTACAACTCTCAGCTAAGTTATAATGTGCTTTCTTAATCAGAACAAAACAATCACAGTTAACAGAGCATGATTAATATTTCTTATCACTATAACTAGTCTCCACTATTCTCTTTCTTCCTCCTGCTCCTAACAATTCTAAAAAAAGTTAAATTATTTTACTCCAAATATTTAATTTCTCTGTTAAAAAATAAGTTGAAATTATTTACAAAAACCACATATGGTTTCAAAATAAATGTAATGATTTAGTTTTTTTTTTAATTTTAATGTTTTATTAAACTGAATATACAACAATGGTTCTTAATAAGATATTTACATTCTTTGTTCTCAGACTAAGTTTTGAAATCTGGTGTTCCCAGGAGCATGTCTGGAGGGCTCATCCGCCACAGGCACCTAGGTCCCAAGGGCTAGAACTGGGCAGATCAGTGGGTGGTGTTGGGAGCCCTGGGAAGGCTGTGAGCCCGGGGATCAGAACCGAGGAGTTCTAGTGATTCTGAATATCTCCGGACTAATCCTTAGAATCCCCGCGAAAGCCCCACGTGGGCTCTTTGGAGAAGCCGCCTCCTGGCGCAGGTCGGTGCACACAGAGCGGGGAGGCCCCAGTTGTCCTCTCCCGGGGAGCCTTCTTCCCCCCTCCTCCCTGGAGTCTGGTTTTGGGGAAGCCAACGCCTGCACATGTGGGAAGGCTGCGTGGCTGGCCTTGGGCCTGGAGCCACTTCCCGGGCCCACTCTGCCAGGCCCTGTTCCAGATGCCTGTGTCCGCCCAGGTGAGGTGGGGCTTCTTCGCCAGCGACCCGGCCACTTTGATGAGGCGGGAGCGGGTTTCTTCAGAGGAATGCAGACCTGTCTGCACCCGAAATGATTTAGTTTTAATAGGCAATTATTGCATGTGTTCCACATGCTAGTAATTGAGCTAGGAATTGGGGGTGGTGTTTGTGTTTCTATTATGGGAGAAACAGATGTGAGAACATATTACTATAATACTAGGGGCCCAGTGCACGAATTCATGCACCTTGAAAGGAATTGTGGATTGCAGTAGGCACAGGGGCCAGTCTCAACCCATCCTCTGCACCCCCGCCCAGGCCCTCCTGCCATAGCCCCCGGTCCCCTGCCTGCCAGCAGCCCCGCTCCCGCTGCCGCCGCTCCCATGCAATGACAGTGCAGGCCCCGCTTGCATCCACTGATGGTGCAGAGCGATTGGGGCAGGCACCAGCAGCGGGTGCGAGCAGCAGCTGCTGCCCTGATCGCCCCTCAGGAGCAGGGGGAGGTGGAGAAGTCCTCAGGGGCGATCAGGGTTGCTCACACCCACTGATGGCACTGAGTGATTGGGACCAGCACTGGGCACCAGCAGTGGGTGCGAGCAGCAGCTCCAGCACCTGCTGCGGGTGCAAGCGCTGGGTGGGACTGCAGCACGCAGGAGCAAAGATTTTCAGTAACCACCAGAGGCTCGCCCTGACAACAGTGACCAGCGCCCACCTTGGTCTGTCACCCCCGTTCACCTCGTCCACTATCCCGCTGCAGCCAATGCCCGCCATGTTCCACACATGCCCCCTGTGGTTAGCGCACATCATAGCGACCGGTTGTTCGGTTGTTCCAGTTGTTCCGCCATTCAGTCTATTTGCATATTAGCCTTTTATTATATAGGAGGATGTGCTATGTAATATATTTAACATTGTAAGATAGTCACATGCAAAAGACAGTTTAAACAGTGTAAGAAATAATGTTTTCTTTTAAGATAAACAGGGTAGGGTTTCAAAAAGCCAAACTCTGGCTTATTCCTTTCCACATCAAAATATACTTGCTCTTTTTTCTATGTTTTTCTTAAATTTATAAGAAATTTATTTAATCCCTAAGAAGCTATTAGTGAATAATACTATATTATATTATCTGTCATAGGAGTATATCAATTTAAAAAGTGTTTCTGGGTCCAAAAATAAAGAGTACATGCAAAATAAATTTGTCTTTACTATTTTCATTTTGGTCCATAGCAGTGGGAATTTTGGGTTTTAATATGCCACAAAACTTACAAGAAGATATGAGGATCTGTTCTAATATTTTAAGAAATTCATGTGTGCTGCCACCAGAATCATGGAGAACCACTCCAAAATTTTGACTTCCAACTCTCCCTCCCACACCCCATAGAATTACCACACTTTTGATGCATTGTTAGGAATATGTTACCATCATTTCTTAGATGCAAAAAGGAGTTTAACACTGACTTGGGCTTTCCTATTAAAACAATGATTCACTCCTTTCAGGGGGAGAAGGTAAAATTTAAAAGCTTTACTTGTTATACATTGCTAGGCTTGAAAATTTTATTTTTATATTCCTATCTCTAAATTTAAGTATTTTGATTCAAGTTGCTGCACATGAAACCGGACAACCAATGGGTCTGGGCTGCCTGTCACTGCTTGAGCCAATTAAGCAGAGACAGGGTTGAATCATATAACTCAACCAATTTCAATAATGCTGGCAGTATGGGAGAATAGCAGGTCATCCAGGAAAATCTGCTCTCTACCCTCCCTTTGCCATAGCCCAGTTGCTTATATGAGGTACAAGGACAAAGATTACATGGGAAAGTGGGCAAAGGTATAAGAATGAGTATGCAAAATAAAAATGGGTATTATAGGCATGGGAAAGTAGGAAAAAAGAATAAGAACGGGTATAATAGCTACAGGTTACAAGCAATGTGGGCAATGTGGGCTGAGGGTTTGCAAAGAGCAAGGGGCATCCTGGTCTCCATTATTTCCTTTCTGCAGCACGGTTGTTCATCTTTCCATGATAATAGGCAGATCTCAAGTGGGGAGGAGGGGCCAAATTTCCAGGTGAGCTCCGAGATCCCTGGTAAAACTCTCAGCCAAGTTAGAATGTGCTTTCTTTAATCAGAACAAAACATCACGGTTAACAGAACATGATTAATATTTCTCATAATTACACTGGTACCCATTTTATTTCTGCCCCAAACACACATAAAGATAATTAAAGATTAACTGTGATATCAAACCATTTCTTTTTCCTTATCCATGTTAATTTTACTAACCTTTGGATATTTTTATGCTTCGGAAATTTATGACAAACTAAATAAATATTGTGAGTCATGTCTCTTCTCCAGCCTCATCCACTCTCAATCCTGCCTCTTCTCTACCAGCCTAATCAAACTCAATTAATGCTATATATTTACTCTTTATCTAGACTACATTTCCAGAATGAGGTTATATTAGTTTGGTTTGTATACTCATAGTTGAGTTTTAGACATTTATATTTTAGATGAAAATAAATAGTGCATATTATTTGTAAGAAAAAAAATATAAGATAAATGAAAGCCAAATTAAGAAGATTCTGATAATAATGTCTCAGAAGACCGGAGAAAAAGCAAGCCACACTTAGAGAAAGGGAGTTACATTGTATTTATAAATTCTGCACAGGCCCAGAGAAAAATGTGTCTTTCAAATTCTGGGCCCCCAACATGGAGGAAACTCTCTTTATTTATACTTTTTTCAGTCCTTTGTCTCCCAAATTTGGAATGAGACTTCCGGGCCTTCTGAGAAAGAAGGCCTGTGTGCTGGGAAGGGGCCATATCTCAAGGCCTGGCCTGGTGTCAGCACTGACAACTCTGTCTGGGGCATAGTTTATGGCCTCTCTGGAATGGCAGTAGTCTTATTTTCCTTATTATTTAATACAGAAGCCAGAATAGCAGGGTTAAAATTTCAAACAGCAGTTTCTATATAAGATGGATGCTTCAATAAGAGGAGTTAAATGAGAATCAAAAAGTAATTGCTTTTGTTCTGAATTCCTTTCAGTTTGGATAATCTTCCTGATAGTTATTTGTATAAACATGAAGACAAGGGGATATACACATATTCATTAATAAAAAGGTGGAAGTCACTTTGTATAACCAAGATATAGCTTAGAATATCAAATCACACTTCAAAGGGACTTTAGAAATCATTTAACTCAACCATTTCCTTTAAAAGAGAACTTATTTACCTTGCTCAGCATTTCAGGATCCCTTGGTGACAGAGCTGGGAAAAAAAACTGGGTGATTGTTTCCCAGTCTAAGGTGCTTTTCACTGCATTAAATTGTTTCCCTGAAAAGTCTGATGAGCATGCAACAATACCTTCCATGTTGTGTATTTATCTTTTAAGTTTTCTCAACAGCTCTTGCAGATCCTATCACTGTTTTCAGTTTTCTCTTAGATTCCTGTATCTCAAAGTTCTCATTTAACAAGATGGCATGCCTTCTGCTCTCATCCTAACTTGCTTATATTTAAGCCACATTTTTGAAACAGAAAATTAAAACTAAACTCTAGGTAGTGTTTATGCATTTTTTGAGTCATTTTTCTCTAACCTTCCTATTTGTGATTCACTTACTGACTCTTGTCGCCTAGAAGGTGCTCATTCTCTTCCTTGCCCTTCAGGGTTACCACCATTGGTCCTCTCTAGATTCCATCACTGGTGATTTTATCTTGCTATTTATGACCACTGGGTAACAACTAACCCTGAAGAATTAAATAACTCTTTAAAAAAACAATTTTGGACTTGTTAGGGTCACTGAAGGAGTAACACACAAGGCCAAAAGTGGTAAAGAGTTATACATTTATTAGGTCATCTGGTAACCAGATGGGCTGAGCCCCCAAATAACGCCAACAGCCAGGAACAGGGAGTCAGAGATTTTATTTTATTTTTATTTTATTATTTCTTTTTTTAATTAAATTTTATTGGGGTGACATTAGTCATCATGAACATATAGGTTTCATGTGTGGATTACTAATTTACAAAATCTGTATATAGGACCATGTGACCACCACCCAAAGTTTAATCTTATATTAGGACCCCTTTCTCTCCTCACCCCACTTACTCTGGCAACCACCACACTGCTGTTTGTGTTCATAAATTCCAGTTTTATATTCCACATATGAGTGAAATCATATAGTTCTTAGCTTTTTCAGTCTGACTTATTTCACTTTGCATAATGTACTCAAGGTCCATCCATGTTATTGTAAATGACGCTATTTCATCCTTTCTTACAGCTGTGTAGTACTCCATTGTGTATATGTACCACATCTTCTTTATCCAGTCCTCTATCATAGGGCACTTTGGCTATTTCCAAGTCTTGGCCACTGTGAATAATGCTGCAATGAACATAGAGGTACATATATCTTTGTGTATAAATGATTTTGAGTTTTTTGGGGTATATACCCAGGAGTGGGATTGTTGGGTCATATGGTAGCTCCATTTTTAATTTTTTGAGAATCGCCAGACTGCTTTCCAAAGTGGTTGTACCAGTCTTCATTCCCACCAGCAGTGAATGAGGGTTCCCTGTTTACCACAACCTCTCCCACACTTGCTGTTGTTTGTCTTGCAGAAAATAGCCACTCTAACTGGTGTAAGGTGGTATCTCATTGTAGTTTTCATTTGCATTTCCCTGATTGGCAGTGAGGTTGAATATCTTTTCATATGTAGGACTCTAGGCAGGCTTTTTTGGCAGGGAATTCTCTGGGCAGGTCCATATCCTGGGCATGTCCTGAGGGGAAAGATAGTGGTCTTAGCAAATGGAATGTGGTCTAAGCAAAAGAAAATGTTGGCTGTGAAGTAGTCTATAGGCCAGTTCCCAGGGGAGGGGATATCGATTCAATTATTTGATCAGATCTAACAGGACTTTCTTATATGGATAACTAGGTGTTCCAGGTAAATTAACCTTTCACTTGGAATACTTTTTGGGGAAAGCATAAATGAAGCAGAAATGTTTTATTGATCAAAACCTTTACTGTAGGAAGAAAACTCATTGGGAAATGGCTTCTCTCTGGGAAATCATAAAAAATCCTACCTAAGGGGCAACCTATTGGGAATTCTTTGCTAAATCTCATTTTAGCAGCAAAACCCTCTCAGTATTAAAACACTGGTTCTCAAACTTTAATGTGTACTAGAATCATAGGGAATCTCCATTTTAACAAGCACTTACAGCTTGTAGCTTTAATTAGAAACTCCTGTTTACAAAATCACTGGTGTCAGCTATTTAAACTAAAACAAAACTAGTGTTTCTACTTGTGGCTCCAGAGTTTGGATCACTTAATTAGAGTAAAAAGATGTTATGCAATACTTCACCAAAGTATTTACTTAATATGAAATAT
>NW_005370902.1:170764-175442 GCF_000412655.1 Myotis brandtii | reverse complement strand
TCTATTATAGAGAAAGGGCAAATAGCGATATTAAAATATTTCTTCTAATTAATTTCTTTCAATGTGCACAAATTCGTGCACTGGGCCACTAGTTAATTATAATTCTGGGATATTTAACAATGACATTATGCAGTTTTAACTGTTGCAAATGGAGAGTGAAATTGAGCACATATTTCTCATTGGTAACTTTCGTGGAGTTAAGTGAAGTAGCCCAGTCAATTAACTGCCTCTAAAGCTCCTTCCAGAACCTTCCAACTCAGCTCTGGGGAGCTGGGAGGCTTTCAGAGATCAAGGGATGCATGACCGACGTAATGAAACAGAATGGAACCGCTCCCAGACTCCCTCACTGTGGTCTTTTCAAGTTTCACCAGCAATATCGACCCTTCTCCCCACCCCCACCCCCCCATGGCTTGGTCCTGGTTTATTTATGCAGAAAATGATTTCCCTACCTGGAAGGCTGTTTATATTCACATTTCTTTATAGACAACTCCCCTCTGTTGTCAACTCCCCTACCCACCATCTATTCTTGAGTAATTCCCGGGAATGACATAAAAGAGGAATAAGAAACTCAGGTCCCAGAGTTCCCTCTGACGGCTCCACTGAAGTAAAGTGAGAGTGGAAACTGGCATATTCTCCGGTGAAATTTCTTTGGGAAATCGTGTCTATTTTGTCAATCATCCTCTGGCTAATGTTTTAAAGCAATATTTATAACACTGCTTAAGAGCTTTGGAATAATTGGTTTTTATCAAGAAAGGCTGCTTTAGAGTTCAGCATTAGCAGAGAGGCTTTGGCAAATAAGGACTAGAGAGGAGGCAGACAAGTGAGAGGGGCAGCCCAGGGCAGGAGCAACTGGAAACCACCCAACACCAGCAGGGCACGCTGGCCCCTCCCAGGAGCCTGCCCCCCCCTCCCCCACCACAATAGCAGCAGAGTAGCTGGTCCTTTGTTACTTTGTTACAACTTTATAACTTTAATTTGCACAGGCCTGTCCCTTCCTGACCCTGCAGCGTGAGGTAGTGCCCACTGGTCTCTACCTCTCCCTCCCCCTCCATCTCCTATCAGATGGTTACTTTATATGGTGAAGCTGATAAGACAGACTTTTGTTCAGAAACCACAAGTAAATCTCCCTTCTCTGGTGTCTGTGAATAGTGGGCTGGAGCACACCTGAGCCAGTGGACAGGGAACGTTCCGGCACAAGAGCAAATACTCTTTCTTGTACTGTGCCATTTGTACTTTAGAATCATGCCGCATTCACTGTTTTCTATTTATACCGCTACCTTTTATTGCTTAAAATTGATGATGATTTTTGGATAAATCGCTCAAACTATCCAGCTTGGGTGTCAAGTGGCAGCTACAGTGGGTTGTTTCATTGTTACTTTTTCTGGAAAACACCCTCCAGGGTCTCTCAGGGCGTAATTACAGCGAAAATGAACACCGCCAGAGACGGTGCCGGACACACCACTCACAGCCTCTGCCAAAGCTCTAAGCATGATGGGAGGTCCCTTGTTGAGGAAAGATGGGCCAGTTTATGAATTTCAACAAAACCTGCACTAGCATCAGTGAGCACAGCCAGCGTAATGGTTCATAAACCAGATGCTTAATTGTTGAGACACAAAAGGTCTAGAAAGATGGCCTGGCATTTCTCCAGAAAATGTTGGTCTCGGAACATGGATTTTCTTGGCAGCCTCTTGTTGCTTTTTCCTTCACGTCCCACTGCCAGCCCCGTGCTCTGGAACATTCCGGACCTGCCTTCTCTGCAGGACCTCGCTGCCTCCTGTTCGTCCTGGGCAGTGGCTGTGTTGGCTGCCTGCTGGGCAACCAGGTGCAGGTGCCCAGGCTGGGCCAGGGGTTCTGTCACCGGCACTTCCTGCTCTGCCCCATCGAGCTCAGGGCCTCGTATAATGTTACAGAAAACCGGAGAAGAACCAAGCAACGCTTAGAGAGATGGAGTTACATTTATTATTACGCGCGGGCCCAGAGAAAAATGTCTCTAGAATTCTGGGCAAAGTCACACAGGAAGTTTCCTCTATTTATACCCTTTTACCCTCTTTATCTCCCAAATATGGGGTTTTCCGGTCCCTTTGCAAGTTCTTAAAGAGCCCCTATGTGCTGGGGCTTTGAGACCTCAACCAAAGGCTTAGCCTAGTGCCAGCACTGATAACTTTGTCCGGGGAAGGTTTAGGGCCTCTCTGAAATGGGAGTAGTCTTATTTTCCTTATTATTTAATACAGAAGCCAGAATAGCAGGGTTAAAATTTCAAACAGCAGTTTCTATATAAGATGGATGCTTCAATAAGAGGAGTTAAATGAGAATCAAAAAGTAATTGCTTTTGTTCTGAATTCCTTTCAGTTTGGATAATCTTCCTGATAGTTATTTGTATAAACATGAAGACAAGGGGATATACACATATTCATTAATAAAAAGGTGGAAGTCACTTTGTATAACCAAGATATAGCTTAGAATATCAAATCACACTTCAAAGGGACTTTAGAAATCATTTAACTCAACCATTTCCTTTAAAAGAGAACTTATTTACCTTGCTCAGCATTTCAGGATCCCTTGGTGACAGAGCTGGGAAAAAAAACTGGGTGATTGTTTCCCAGTCTAAGGTGCTTTTCACTGCATTAAATTGTTTCCCTGAAAAGTCTGATGAGCATGCAACAATACCTTCCATGTTGTGTATTTATCTTTTAAGTTTTCTCAACAGCTCTTGCAGATCCTATCACTGTTTTCAGTTTTCTCTTAGATTCCTGTATCTCAAAGTTCTCATTTAACAAGATGGCATGCCTTCTGCTCTCATCCTAACTTGCTTATATTTAAGCCACATTTTTGAAACAGAAAATTAAAACTAAACTCTAGGTAGTGTTTATGCATTTTTTGAGTCATTTTTCTCTAACCTTCCTATTTGTGATTCACTTACTGACTCTTGTCGCCTAGAAGGTGCTCATTCTCTTCCTTGCCCTTCAGGGTTACCACCATTGGTCCTCTCTAGATTCCATCACTGGTGATTTTATCTTGCTATTTATGACCACTGGGTAACAACTAACCCTGAAGAATTAAATAACTCTTTAAAAAAACAATTTTGGACTTGTTAGGGTCACTGAAGGAGTAACACACAAGGCCAAAAGTGGTAAAGAGTTATACATTTATTAGGTCATCTGGTAACCAGATGGGCTGAGCCCCCAAATAACGCCAACAGCCAGGAACAGGGAGTCAGAGATTTTATTTTATTTTTATTTTATTATTTCTTTTTTTAATTAAATTTTATTGGGGTGACATTAGTCATCATGAACATATAGGTTTCATGTGTGGATTACTAATTTACAAAATCTGTATATAGGACCATGTGACCACCACCCAAAGTTTAATCTTATATTAGGACCCCTTTCTCTCCTCACCCCACTTACTCTGGCAACCACCACACTGCTGTTTGTGTTCATAAATTCCAGTTTTATATTCCACATATGAGTGAAATCATATAGTTCTTAGCTTTTTCAGTCTGACTTATTTCACTTTGCATAATGTACTCAAGGTCCATCCATGTTATTGTAAATGACGCTATTTCATCCTTTCTTACAGCTGTGTAGTACTCCATTGTGTATATGTACCACATCTTCTTTATCCAGTCCTCTATCATAGGGCACTTTGGCTATTTCCAAGTCTTGGCCACTGTGAATAATGCTGCAATGAACATAGAGGTACATATATCTTTGTGTATAAATGATTTTGAGTTTTTTGGGGTATATACCCAGGAGTGGGATTGTTGGGTCATATGGTAGCTCCATTTTTAATTTTTTGAGAATCGCCAGACTGCTTTCCAAAGTGGTTGTACCAGTCTTCATTCCCACCAGCAGTGAATGAGGGTTCCCTGTTTACCACAACCTCTCCCACACTTGCTGTTGTTTGTCTTGCAGAAAATAGCCACTCTAACTGGTGTAAGGTGGTATCTCATTGTAGTTTTCATTTGCATTTCCCTGATTGGCAGTGAGGTTGAATATCTTTTCATATGTAGGACTCTAGGCAGGCTTTTTTGGCAGGGAATTCTCTGGGCAGGTCCATATCCTGGGCATGTCCTCAGGGGAAAGATAGTGGTCTTAGCAAATGGAATGTGGTCTAAGCAAAAGAAAATGTTGGCTGTGAAGTAGTCTATAGGCCAGTTCCCAGGGGAGGGGATATCGATTCAATTATTTGATCAGATCTAACAGGACTTTCTTATATGGATAACTAGGTGTTCCAGGTAAATTAACCTTTCACTTGGAATACTTTTTGGGGAAAGCATAAATGAAGCAGAAATGTTTTATTGATCAAAACCTTTACTGTAGGAAGAAAACTCATTGGGAAATGGCTTCTCTCTGGGAAATCATAAAAAATCCTACCTAAGGGGCAACCTATTGGGAATTCTTTGCTAAATCTCATTTTAGCAGCAAAACCCTCTCAGTATTAAAACACTGGTTCTCAAACTTTAATGTGTACTAGAATCATAGGGAATCTCCATTTTAACAAGCACTTACAGCTTGTAGCTTTAATTAGAAACTCCTGTTTACAAAATCACTGGTGTCAGCTATTTAAACTAAAACAAAACTAGTGTTTCTACTTGTGGCTCCAGAGTTTGGATCACTTAATTAGAGTAAAAAGATGTTATGCAATACTTCACCAAAGTATTTACTTAATATGAAAT
>NW_005370902.1:169485-169899 GCF_000412655.1 Myotis brandtii | reverse complement strand
ATATATATAAAGCCTAAGCGACCATTATGGCAAAACTACCAGAATGACCAGTTGCTATGATGCGCACTGACCACCAGGGGGCAGACGCTCAACACAGGAGCTTACCCCTGGTGGTCAGTGTGCTCCCACAGGGGGAGGGCCACTCAGCCAGAAGCTGGGCTCATGGCTGGTAAGCGCAGTGGTGATGGCAGAAGCTTCTTCCGCCTCTGCGGCAATGCAAAGGAGTAGTGACCCAGGTGGTAAAAAGCTAGGGGTCCTGAACTGCAAGAGGGTGCAAGCCTGGCATAGGGACCCCGCCCTCCCTCCAGTGCATGAATTTCGTGCACCAGGCCTCTAGTATATATATATTTGGTGTCCCAGATCAGGGTGGGGGTCCCCGCTGGGGTGCCTGGCCAGCCTTGGTGAGGGGCTGAT
>NW_005370902.1:168091-169077 GCF_000412655.1 Myotis brandtii | reverse complement strand
GGAGTGATGGTTAATTTGCATATTACTCTTTTATTAGATAGGACACACACACACACACACACACACACACACACACACACGAGGCCCAGTGCATGAATTTGTGCACGGGTGGGGTCCCTCGGCTTGGTCTGCCATCAGGGTCAATCTGGGGGGGCCAGCACATGGGGGGGGAGGGACCACGGGAGGTTGGCTGGCCAGCCCACCCCCCATCAGGGTCCATGGGGGGCCAGCCAGTTGGGGAGAGGGGCTGCAGAAGGTTGGCCCCAGCAGCAAGCTAACCAACTGCCAATTCCACATGGAATTGGGCTCCCTCTTCCTTCCTGTCTGGGTCCAGGGTGTGGGTGAACCAGATTCGGGGCTGTCAGGGCCCCAGCAGCAAGGTCTCGGTCAGTGTATGTCATAGCTACTGGCTGGTCATCCGGTCATTCCTGCCGTTCCGTTTGTTCGGTCCTAAGGGTCGCTTAATTTTTCAATTACAGTTTACATTCAATGTTATTCTGTACTAGAGGCCCGGTGCACAAAAATTTGTGCACTCGGAGGGGAGAGGGGGTCCCTCAGCCTGGCCTGTGCCCTCTCGCAGTCTGGGACCCCTCAGGAGATAACGACCTGCTGGCTTAGGCCTGCTCCCAGGCGGCAGAGGGCAAGCCCAATCCCTAAGTGCAGCCCCTGGTCAGGCTCAGAGCAGGGCCGATTGGGGAGTTGGGGCGCCGCCCCTTCATGCACAGAGCAGGGCGGATCGGGAGGTTGCGATGCCACCCTCAGTCACGCTCAGGGTAGGGCCGATTGGGAGGTTGGGGCACCGCCCCCTGTCACACTCAAGGCAGGGTCGATGGGGAGGTTGCGGCGCCACCCCCTGTCACGCACAGAGCAGGGCGGATCAGGGGGTTGGTGCGCTGCACCCTGTCACACTCAGGGCAGGGCCAATGGGGAGGTTATGGCTCTACCCTGTCACACACAGAGCAAGGCCCGTGGAGGGGGGTTGGGGC
>NW_005370902.1:160567-167817 GCF_000412655.1 Myotis brandtii | reverse complement strand
GCACCCTGTCACACACAGAGCTGCAGGGCGATCAGGGGGTTTGGGCGCTGCCCCCTGTCATGCTGATCCCGGTGCCGGGAGCCTCGCTGCTCCGCTGATCCCGGTGCTGGGAGGCATATTACCCTTTTACTATATAGGATAGAGGCCTGGTGCATGGGTGGGGGCTGGCTGGTTTGCCCTGAAGGGTGTCCTGGATCAGGGTGGGGGTCCCCACTGGGGTGCCTGGCCAGTCTGGGTGAGGGGCTGAGGGCTGTTTTCCGGCTGGCGAGTGACTAAAGCTTCCAACCGCTCCTTGTTTTCTTCTCTTTTTTTTTTTTTTTTTCTGGGCCAGCTTTAGCTCTGAGGCCTCGCTGCTGAAAACATAGATACAATGTTGCGGTCCGAGCCCGGCTGAATGGAAGCCCTTTTCTGGGGTTTTGTTTAGCTTCTTATTTGCAACATAGTATATAGTTGCTTAGAGTTGCAACTGAGAGGCTGGCAAGTGAGGCGGGGAACGTTGGAGTTCGCAGCAAGCAAGCCTCCCTGCTCGCTTCAGTGCCTGGCTGCCGGCCGCCATATTGGCTGACAGTTAATTTGCATACCCTCACTGATTAGCCAATGAAAAGGGTAGCGGTCGTACGCCAATTACCATGTTTCTCTTTTATTAGTGTAGATTAGTTTCAGGTATACAGCAAAGTGCTTAGAAAATCATGTACTTTACAGAATGTTGTCCCCACTGCTTCAAGTACCCACCTGCCCCAAACATATTTATCACAATATTATTGACTATATTCTCTATGATATAATCTATACCTCTGTGAACATTCTGCAACTAACAACTTTTATCGTTTAATCCCTTCACCTTTTTCACCCAGCCTCCGATATCCCTCCCCTCTGACAACTATAAGTCTGTTCTATGTATGTATGAGTCTATTTTTTATTTTATGTGTTGGTTTATTTTGTTAATTAGATCCAAATATAAATAAAATCATATGGCACTTGTCTTTCTCTATATGCCTTATTTCACTAAGCATAATACCCTTTAGGTCCATTTATGCTGTTGCAAAGGGTAAGATTTCATCTTTTTTATGGTCCAATAGTATTCCATCGTGTTAATGTACCACAGCATTTTTATTCACTCATCTATTGAGGGGCACTTGGGTTGCTTCCATATCTTGGCTATTCTAAATAATGCTGCAATGAACATAAGGATGCATATTTTTTTGAATTAGTGTTTTGGTTTTATTTGGATATATTCTCAGAAGTGGCATTCCTGGATCATACGAAGTTCCATTTAAAAATTTTTTAAAAACCTCCACACTGTTTTTCATAGTGGCTGCATCAATCTGCATTCCCACCAATAATGCACAAGGGTTCCCTTTTCTCCATATCTTCACCAACACTTGTTTGTTGATTCGCTGATGATGATAACCATTCTGACCGGAGTGGAATTGTATCTCATTGTGGTTTTCATTTGCATTTATCTGATGATTAGTGATTTTGAGCAACATTTTATATGTCTATTGGCCATCTATATGTCCTCCTTGGAAAAGTGTCTCTTCAGGTCTTCTGCCCAGTTAGGGTATTTGTGTGTGTGTGTGTGTGTGTGTGTGTGTGTGTGTGTGTGTGTGTGTGTGTGTGTTTGTGTGTGTGTGTTTACTGGTGTTAACTTGTCTGAGTTCTTAATAGATTTTGAATATTAACCCCTTACCACATGTATCATTGGTGAATATGCTCTTCTATTCAGTAGGTTGTCTTTTTGTTTTGTCGATGGTTTCCTTTGCTGTGCAAAATCATTTTAGTTTGATTCAGTTGATGTAGTCACATTTATTTACTTTTTCTTTTGTTTCCCTTGACCTAGAGATATATCAGAAAAAAAAATATTGCTAAGTGAAATGCCAAAAAGTTTATTGCTGATGTATTCTTCTAGAATTTTTATGGTTTCAAGTCATACATTTAAGTCTTTAATCCATTTTGAGTTTATTCTTATTTATGGTGTGAGAAGGTGGTCAGGTTTCAGTTCTGAATGTATCTGTCCAATTTTCCCAACACCGTTTATTGAATAAACTGTCTTTACCCCATTGTGTTCTTGCCTCCTTTGTCAAATATTAATTGACCATATAGGCATAGGTTTATTTATGGGCTTCCTATTCTGTTCCATTTATTTTATGCCAGTAGCATACTATTTTGATTACTATGACCTTGTAATATAGGTTGATATCAAGTAGTGTGATACCTCATACTTAGTTTTACTTTCTCAAGATTGCTGAGGCTATTTGGGGTCTTTGGTGGATTTATATAACTTTTTGAGTTATTTGTTCTGACTCTGTAAAAAATGCCATTGGTATTTTGATAGGAATTGCATTGAACCTATAGATTGCTTTGAGTAGTATGGACATTTTAATGATGTTAATTCTTCCTACCCATGAGCATGGTATATACTTCCACTTATTTGTATGTTCTTCAATTTCTTTCTTCAATATCTTATAATATCTCAAGTACAAGTCTTTTATAACCTTGGCTAAATTTATTCTTAAGTACATTCTTTTTTATGCAATTATAAATAGCATTGACTTCTTAGTTCTTTTTATATTTTTATTGTTGACTCTATTACAGATGTCCCACATTTTCTTACACTTTGCTTCTCTCCACCCTGCCCCTGCCTTCCCTAGACCTTCCCCACAGTATTTTCTGTGTCCATGGGCTAAGCATATATGTATATAAGTTCTTTGGTTGGTCTATTCCCGTCCTCCCCACCCACCTCCTCTTTGAGATCAGTCAGGCTGTTCCATTTATTCATGCCTCTGGTCCTATTTTGTTTGTCAGTTTATTTTGTTCTTTAGATTCCACATATGAGTGAAATCATGTGATACTTATCTTTCTCTGACTGGCTTATTTCACTTAGCATACTGTTCTCCAGGTCCATCCATGCTGTTGCAAATGGTAAGAGTTCCTTCTTTTTTGCAGCCATGTAGTATTCCATTGTGTAAATGTATTACAGCTTTTTTATCCATTCATCTACTGATGGGCACTTTGGCTCTCTCTAGATCTTGGTTATTGTAAATAATGCTGCTATGAACATAGAGGTGTATATATTATTCCTGATTGGTGTTTCAGGATTCTTAGGATATATACCCAGAAGCTAGGTCAAAATGTGATTCCATTTTTAATTTTTTGAGGCAACTCCATACTGTGTTCCATAGTGGCTGCACCAGTCCACATTCCCACCAAGAGTGCCCTAGTTTACGTTTTATCTGCATCTTCACCAGCACTTGTTGTTTGTTGATTTATTTATAGTTGCCATTCTGATCAGTGTGAGGTGGTACCTCATGGTAATTTTTATTTGCATCTCTCTCTTGATTAGTGACCTTGAGCATTTTTTTTCCCATATCTATTGGCATCTGTATGTCCTCTTTGGAGAAGTGTCTTTCAGGTCCTTTGGCCATGTCGTTAATGGGATTGTTTGTCTTCCTGGTGTTGGGTTGTATAAGTTCTGTATATATTTTGGAGATTAACCCCTTATCTAATGAATCATTTGCAAATATGTTTCCCCATATGGTGGGTTCCCTTTTTGTTTCGTTGGTGGTTTATTTTGCTGTTCATTAGTTTATTTTTCTCAGAGTTTATTATGTATAATAATAAAAGCATAATATGCTAATTAGACCAGACAGCCGAACGACCTTCCGGACATCATTCTGGCCATCCTTCTGGACTAAGCTACAGTGGCGGGGGCGGAGGCAGAGGTGGTTAGGGCTGATCAGACAGGCAGGTGAGTGGTTAGGAGTGATCAGGCAGGCAGGTGAGTGGTTAGGGGCGATCAGGCAGGCAGACAGGCAGGTGAGCGATTAGAAGCCAGTGGTCCCAGACTGCGAGAGGGATGTTCTACTGCCAGTTTAGGCCTGATCATGCAGGGATCTCTGTGGGATTGGGCCTAAACCAGCAGTCAGACAATCCCCTGAGAGTCCCAGATTGCAAGAGGGTGCAGGCCAGGCTGAGGACCCCCCTCCCCCACCATGCACGGATTTCATGCACCAGGCCTATAGTTGCCATATAAAAATGCAACCAATTCCTGAATATTAATGTTATATCCTGCTACTTTACTAAATGTATTTATCAGTCCCTGTAGTTGTTTGGTGGAATCTTTAGAGTTCTCAAAACACAATATCATGTCTTCTGCAAATAATGACAGTTTTACTTCTTTTTTCCCAGTTTATCACTTCTTCTTGTCTTATTGTTGTGGCTAGGATTTCCACTATTATGTTGAATAGGAGTGGTGAAAGTGGACATCCCTGTCTTGCTCCTGATCTTAAGGGAAACACTTTTAGTTTTAGCCAATTGAGTATGATATTGGCTGTAGTTTTGTCATATGGGGCCTTTATTATATTGAGGTATGATCCTTCTATTTGCACTTACCTGAATTTTTTTTAACCTTATAATGAGCTCTCAGTAAGGGAAACCAAACAATCCAATTTACCATTGCAACAAAAAAATTAGATACTTAGGAGTAAACTTAACCAAGGCGATTAAAAAAAAACCCTATATTTGGAAAACTACAGACATTGAAAAAGGAGATAGAGGAAGATATACGCAAGTGGAATAATATACCATGTTCATGGATTGGTAAAGTCAACATCATTAAGATGTCCATACTACCCAAGGCAATCTATAGATTCAATGCAATCCTTATTAAAATACCAACAGCATATTTCAAAAAGCTAGAAAAAATTCTCCAAAAATTTATATGCAATCAAAAAAAGACCCGGAATAGCTGCAGCAATCTTAACAAAGTAAAACAAAGTTGGAGAAATCACAATATCAGAATTCAAGTTATACTACAAAGCCACTGTACTCAAAACAGCCCGGTGCTGGCAAAAGAACAGGCATATAGACCAATAGAACATAACAGAGAACCCAGAAATTAATCCAAGTCATTATGCTCATTTAATATTTGACAAAGGAGGCAAGAGCATACAATGGAGTTAAGACAGTCTCTTCAATAAATGGTGTTGGGAAAATTGGACAGATACATACAAAAAAAATGAAATTAGACCACCAACTTACACTATACACAAAAATAAACTCAAAATGAAAAAAGACTTCAATATAAGACGTAAAACCATAAAAATCTTAGAAGAAACCATGGGCAGCAAAATCTCAGACATGTCTCATAGCAACATGTTACAAATACGTCTCCTAGGATGATGGAAATTAAGGAGAAAATAAACAAATGGAACTACCTCAAAATAAAGAATTTCTGCACAGCAAAAGAAACCATCAATAAAATAACAAGAGTGCCCACTCCATGGGAGAACATATTTGCCAATGATACATCTGATAAGGGGTTAATTTCCAAAATCTACAAAAAATTCATACAACTTAGCAAAAGAAAGATAAATAATCCAATTTAAAAATTGGCAAAGGACCTCGATAGATACTTCTCCAAAATGGACATACAGATGGTCAAAAGGCATATGAAAACGTGCTCAAAGTCACTGATCATCTTAAAGATGCAAATCAAAATGATAATGAGATACCAACTCACACCTGTAAGAATGTCTATCATCAACAAATCAACAAACGACAAGTGTTGGCGAGGATGTGGAGAAAAGGGAACTCTTGTGCACTGTTGGTGGGAATGCAGACTGGTGCAGCCTCGGTGGAAAACAGTTTGGAGTTTCTTCAAAAAATTAAACATGGAAATCCCATTTGACCCAGTGATCTTATTTCTAGGAATATATCCCAAGAACTCAGAAACACCCTTCAGAAAGAATATATGCACCCCGCCCTAACCGGTTTGGCTCAGTGGATAGAGTGTCAGCCTGAGGACTGAAGGGTCCCAGGTTCGATTCCGGTCAAGGGCATGTACCTTGGTTGCGGGCACATCCCCAGTAAGGGGGTGTAAAGAAGGCAGCTGATCGATGTTTCTCTCTCATCGATGTTTCTAACTCTCTATCCCTCTCCCTTCCTCTCTGTAAAATATCAATAAAATATATTTTTTTAAAAAGAATATATGCACCCCTATGTTCATAACAGCACAATTTACAATAGCTAAGATTTGGAAACAGCATAAGTGCCCATCAGCAGATGAGTGGATTAAAAGACTATTTTACATCTATACAATAGAATACTACACAGCTGTAAAAAAGAAAGAACTCTTACCATTTGCAACAGCATGGATGGACCTAGAGAGCATTATGCTAAGCAAAATAAGCCAGTCAGAGGAAGACAAGTATCACATGATCTCACTCATATGTGGAATCTAATGACCAACATAAACTAATGAACAAAAATAGACCCAGAGACATAGAATCATCTAACAGACTGTCAAAACTCAGAGGAAAGACAGGGAAGGGTAGAGGACGTGTGGAGGGGGGAGGGAGAGATCAACCAATGAACTCATATGCATATGTGCATAACCCAAGGACACAGACAGTGGGTGCTGAAGTCTTGGGAGGGGAAAAGAGGGAGAGGGCAATGGGGGAAAAAAAGGAACATATCTAATACTTTCAACAATAAAGATTTATTAAAAAACTAGAGGCCTGATGCACAAAAATTTGTGCACTGGCCGCGGGGGGGGGGGGTGTCACTCAGCCCCACTTGTGCCCTCTCACAGTCTGGGACCCCTCGGGAGATAACGACCTGCTGGCTTAGGCCCGCTCCTGGGTGGCAGAGGGCAGGCCCAATCCCTAGGTGCCTGCCCCGCAGCCCCTGGTCTGGCTCAGAGTAGGACTAATTGGGGAGTTGGGACACCGCCCCCTTTCATGCACAGAGCAGGGCGGATCAGGAGGTTGCGATGCCACTCCCAGTCATGCTCAGGGTAGGGCCGATTGGGGGGTTGGGACACTGCCCCATGTCACACTCAAGGCAGGGTCGATGGGGAGGTTGAGGCGCCACCCCCTATCATGCACAGGGTGGATCAGGAGGTTGTGGTGCCACCCCTTTCACATACAGAGCCGGCCAATCAGGGGGTTGGGGCGCTGCCCCCTGTCACGCACAGAGCAGGGCCCATCAGGGGGGTTGGGGGTCCGTACCCTGTCACCCACAGAGCAGGGCCGATCAGGGGGTTGGGGCACTCCCCCCATCACACTCAGGGCAGGGCCGATGGGGAGGTTGCGGCTCCACCCCGTCACACACAAAGCAGGGCTCATGGGGGGGTTAGGGCGCCGCACCCTGTCACACACAGAGCAGGGCCAATCAGGGGTTGAGGAGCTCCCCCCTATCAGGCACAGAGCAGGGCCGATCAGGGGGTTGGGGCGCCTTCCCCTGTCATG
>NW_005370902.1:140364-159994 GCF_000412655.1 Myotis brandtii | reverse complement strand
TTCTGGGATTTATTTACCTTCTATTACTGTCACTGGAGCTGAGAGCTGGCTTTAGCTCTGAGGCTCGGCTCCAGCTCTGAGACCTCGGCTGCTGAAAGCAGGAATCTGGGTTTGTTTGGGTTCTATAATTGTAACACTGTTGCAACTCCAGCTCCAACGCCAGCTGGCTGAAAGCAGGTTTCTGGAGTTTGTTTAGCTTCTATAATTGCAACATTGTTTCTTAGAGTTCAGCTCAGAGGCCAGTAGCGGCAGGCGGGGAACCTTGGCTTCCTCCATCACTGGAGCAAGCAAGCCTCCTGTTCGCTTCAGCTGCCTGGCTGCCGGCTGCCATCTTGGTTGGCAATTAATTTGCATATCACCCTGATTAGCCAATGGGAAGCGTGTCGGAGGTATGGTTAATTACCATGTTTGTCTATTATTAGATAGGATAAAAAAATAAACAAACAATAAAAAACAAACATGAAAGAAATAAAAACTTACCAAAAGCAAGACATTTCCAGATTTAGTTTTCTATTGTCATTCACATATGCCAAAATATCAGAGAATCTCAAAAGCGCTGGGATATTTGATTTCATCTAGTTCAGCAATTATCAAAATTGTTTTTTGTTTCAGGACAACTTTACAGTCTTAAAAATTATTGAGGACCGCTAAAGGATATTTGTTTATGTCAGTTATATCTATTGGTATTTACCCTATACTATTTGAGATTATAAACTAAAAAATATGTATTTGTGAATTTTTAAAAGATAATAAATAACAAAAAAAGTGTGATGGGTTTTGTCAAATGCTTTTTCTTTAACTATGGCTATGATCATATGTTTTTTGTTTTTCATTTTGTTTATGGTTTATGTGGTAAATCATGTTAATTGATTTGTGGATATTATACCAACATTGTATCCCAGGAATAAATTCAATTTGATCAGAGTTATGAGCTTTTTAATGTATTGCTGAATTCAGTTTGCTAATATTTTGCTCAGAATGTTTGCATCTATAGTCATCAGGGATGTTGGCCTATATTTTATTTCTTTATAGTGTCTTTACCTGGTTTTGTAATTAGAATAATGAACTTGTGATTTTTCCCTTCTCTTGAATTTTTTGGAATAGTTTTCAAAGAATTGGTGTTAATTCTTCTATGAATGTTCGGTAAAATTCACTTTTGAAGCCATCTGGTCTAGGATTTTACTGCCTTTGAGGCTTTTGATTACTGTTTTGATTTATTAGTTGTAATCTCCCTATTTAGATTTTCTGTTCCTTCTTGATTCTGTTTTGGATAATTGTATGTTTCTAGGAATTTATCCATTTCTTCTAGATTGTCCAATTTATTGGCATATTATTATTGGCTCATATTATTTTTTAAAATTGTTTGTATTTCTTTGTTGTTAGTCATTACTTCTCCTCTTTCATTTCTGGTTTTATATATTTGGGTCCTCTCTCCTTTTTTTTTAATGAGTCTTGTGAAGGGTTTATCAGTCTTGGTTTTTTTGTTTGTTTGTTTTTCTTTTTTCTTTAAAGAAAACTATCTCTTGGTTTCATGGATCTTTTTCATTTTTTAGACTCAATTTCATTTATTTCTACTCTAACTTTTATTATTTCCTTTATTTTACTCACTTTGGTCTTTGTTTTTTATTCTTTTTCTAGTTCTTTTAGGTGTAAGGTTAGATTGTTTATTTAAGATTTTTCTTGCTTTTGAGGTAAGCTTGTATTGTACTTTCAATTGTTTCATAGATTTTGTGTTGTTGTGTGTTCATTTTCATTTGTCTCAAAGTAACTTGATTTCTTCCTTGACATCATTGTTAACCCATTCATGTATCATGTTATTTAGCCTTAATGTGTTTGTGTATTATTTTAGTTTTTTTTTTCTTATACTTGATTTCTGGTTTCATACCATTGTGGTTGGAGACGATTCTGATATTATTTCAATCTTCTTGAAATTACTGAGATTTTTTTGTGACCTAACATTTGGTCTGTCCTAGAGACTGTTCTATGTGCACTTTTTAAAAAAATGTATATTCTGCTACTTTGCAGTGAAATTGTCTGAAAATATCAATTAAATCCATCTGGTATAGAGTATCATCTAAGATTGTTGTTTTCTTGTCCACTTTCTTGTCCATTTTTTTTGTCTGGAAGATCTATCCATTGATGTCAATGGGGTGGTAAAATCTCCTGCTATAACTGTATTACTGTTGATCTCTCCCTTTTATTTCCACCAAGATTTTCTTTACATATTGAGGTGATCCTATGTTGGGTACATATATCTTATTGGATCAATCTCTTTAGTATTATACTAGAGGCCCAATGCATGAAGTTCATGCAAGAGTAGGCCTTCGCAACCCCAACTTCATCGGGAAGGTTGTCCAGATGGGTGTTCCACTGTTCGGTTGATTTGCATATTATGCTTTTATTATTATAGATAATATTTCTTTGTCTCGTATGCTCTTTGTTTAAATCTATTTTGTATGATATAAATATTGCTACCCCACATTTTTTGTTTGCTTTTTTCCATTTGTATGAAATATTATTTGCCATCCCTTTACTTTCAGTCTGTGTGTATATTTTGTTCTGAGGTGGTTCTCTTATAGACAACACAGATATGGGTCTTGTTTTCTTCTCCATTCAGCTACCCTACTTCTTTTGATTGGAGCATTTAATCCATTTACATTTAAAGTAATTCATTATAGGTATATATTTATTGCCATTTTATTCTTTTTATCTAATTCCCTTTTAATTATCATTTTTTTATTTCTTCTTTTTAAAGAAGACCCTATAAAATACCTGGTTATAATGGCTTTTTGGTAATTAACTCCTTTAGCTTTTTATTTTCTGGGCAGTACTTTATTTCTCCTCTAATTTTAAATGATAGCTTTGCTAGGTAGAGTAGTTTTTGTTTTAGGTCATTGCTTTACATATTTCATGTCAATCCCTTCTGGCCTGGAGTGTTTCTTTTGAGAAATCAGCTAACAGCTTTATGGGAGCTCCCTTGAAGGTAACTAAATGTCTTTCTATTGCTGCTCTTAAGATTATCTGTTTATCTTTAACATTTGTCATTTTAATTATGGTGTGTCTTGGTGTGGGCCTCTTTGGATTAATCTTGATTGGGATTCTCTGTGCTTCCTGAACAGGTGTTTCTTTTACCTTTACCAGGTTATGGAAATTTTCAGCCATTATTTCTTCAAATAGGTTTTTGATCCCTTGCTCTTCCTCTGGTAACCCTCTCATATGGATGTTGTCAAACATGATGTTGCCCCAGAGGTCCCTTAGACTTTGTTCCTTTACATTTTTGTTGTTGTTGTTGCTCTGATTGGGTGTTTTCTGCTACCTTGTCCTCTAATTTGCTGATTCAGTCCTCTGTTTCATCTAACCTGCTGTTGATTCCTTCTAATGAATTATTCATTTTATATGTTGTATTCTACATTTCTAACTGATTATCTTTTATGGTTTCTATGTTCCTTTAATGGTTCCTATATTTTTAAATTCTCACTGAGATCATCCATTTTTTCCCTAAGTATATTGTGCATCCTATAGCCACTGTTTTGAACTCTGTATCTGGTTGTTTGATTGCCTCTATTCCATTTGTTTTTTTTTTCTGCAAATTTCTCTTGTACTTTCATTTGGGGTATGTTTTTTTGTCTCACCATTTTGTCTGCCTTTTTGTGTTTGTCTATTGTTATCTTATATAGTAGGCTTCTTCTGAGGTTCAGTGGTGCAATCTTTATGATCACCTGAGCTAGGTGCTCCAGGAACATCTCTTGTGTGTGTCATGTGAGCAGTTGCTCCAGGATTGTTCTTGTGTGAGTGATGTTAGCCCTCCTATTGTAGTTGAGTCTTGAATATTGTTAGCCTGTCTGTGAGAGGGGTTTACTTTCATTCTGGCTGACTATGAGAATCAAACCCAACCACAGTGTATAAGCCACAATGCAGAAGCTGCCCTCCTAAGTGGAATTTGTCCCAGAAGAGACTTGATGCCTACTGGGATTTCCCTTTGGGGTGTACCACTTTTGAGGCTAGCTAGGTCATGCTCTGGTGTGGTCTGAAGCACACCACTGGTTATGTTATGTCTGGGTTGACTTGGGAGGGACTCCTGTGCATGTCCATTTAAGACTCTGGGTGTAACTTGCCTTGGGCTAGTTGTCTACAGCTACTAAGAAATCCACAGTTTGTGGCTACCTGTAATGAGCCTAGGTGTGCATGGGAGGATCAAAGCTATGTACAAAGATGAGCTTCCACCAGCTCTTAACTCAGATAGTAAAAGACCAAGATCTGTGAATCCCAAGATCTGCTCCACCTGTCTGCTTCTCTACCACCCCCTGAGGTTACCTGGTCTTCCTCAAAGCTTTCTAAGTAAAGTCTGTAGATTGACCCCAGCCTGGCTGTCTCTTCCACAAGGTGTGAGTTTGATATGGCGGGGATACTAGGGTCAGGAGGAAGGACCTAGTGGATCTCCTGTTTAGAAGCTCATGGTCAGGCACTCAGTGGTGAGAAAATGGCTCCTACTCCAGAGCCATACCACTTAGTCTCTCTCTGAATCTCTGCACCTGAGCTCCCCAAAAAGAGCACAGCACAGGTTCTGGACTGGGTGCAGCCATCCAAGCCTTCTTTGGGACAGGAACTTAGCAAGATGAGGCCACCTGGAAGTTAGAAGGATAGAACAAGTGGGTTTCTCATTGGGGAACTGTCGTTGGTGTCTCAGTGTGGGGAAAATGGCCACTGCTCTAAGTGTCTGTCTGAGTTCCCAACTAGAGCTCCTCAAAAAGAAAAGTGCACCGAAGATCTCAGTTAGACACAGCCAGTCAACCCCTCCGAGGACTCGAGCTCAGCAAGGCAGGGTCACTGGAAATTGGAAGAACTAGACAGGTGGGTCTCCTGTTAAGGGGCAGGTGCTGATGGCACAAAACGGGGAACAAGTGCTCCCTGCTCTGGAGCCACACAACTGCTTGAGTCTCTGACAAGAGCTTCCCAAGAAAATGAGGACTCCAAAGGTCCTGGCTGGGTGCAGCCAGCAGACTTTCTGTAGGAAGAGAGCTCAGCAGGATGGTGTTGCTCCTAGTTAGAGGACTGGGCTAGTGCACTCCTCAGGCTGGTGCTATAAGGATAGGAGTGCTTGACCCAAGGAGGATGGCATCTGTGGATGGTGTGGGAGACTCGGGACAGAGATATCTGTGTCTGGCCCTCCAGATTTATTTTGGGGGCCATACAACCCAGATCTTCTCTGTATGACTCTAGTTTGTGCTGAGTCACCATTCTTCTATCACAGTCCTGGATGCATGGCAAAGGGTTATACTGACCCTTTAAGAAAGCTCCTGGATTTCTAGCAGACTCCCATGTCTCCCTGGCAGACAGAACCCACACTGATTTTTACAGCCAGATGTTATGTAAACTCCAGTTCCTAATTCTGGCACTTTGGTTGGGGATCCCAAAATAGGATTGAAATACCTCACTTAGAAGTGAGGACCATTGCAGGCAAGATACCCTTATGGACTCCCAACTGCTGTATATGCATGCTGGACCAGCCATTTCTATATTTCTGCTGCCCTTCTTACAGTCTCTATGTGGCTCCTTCTGTAGATTCTTGGTTATAATATTTCAGTTCAGCTAGCCTTCAGTTGGTTATTCAGATTGATTTATCTATAATTTAGTTGTTAATCGGTTAGGTACTGGGAGGATATGAGTATAGTTTTCACTTACTCCACAGCCATTTTGGCTCCTTCTCAATATGAAATGTGTTTAATGCCATAGATTGATTTTCTAAATGGAATATTTAAGTTAATAAATAGGTCAGTATACTGAAACAAGGAATATTAGGACTTCTCAAAATAAAAATGACTTTTATTTCTTTAATTTAGTGTTTTCCACTTTCTAGTTTTCTCTGAAGTACATAGTGAGGATCATATGAAACACTATACTTTTTGGGTAATTTAGAACCCCACAGTTCTGGACCTACAGGTGGAATACTCACGCCTGAGGAGTTGCCACAAAAATGCTCAGTTAAGTCACTGCAAAAGAATTAGAAACTGTGAATAGGTTGGTGCCACCTATAATCACTAAAGGAAAAAAAATGCTAATAGTGCATGCCTTTCAGACTTCATTTTAGTGGAAATTTATCAAATTGTATTGTTCCTTAATTGTCATCACTTTCAGTAGGCCTAGCTACAAATCTTACAGATTTGAGAGTATACATCTGTAAGTAACTTAATTACAGCTGGAAGATTTGCTGAGAGGGCCTTTTACTTATATTTTCTTTCCCAAGTGGGGATATAGAGGAATGAATTTCTTGATATTCTTGGTATTTTAAGAATGAGATCTTGAATACTTGTTTTGACAAGGCCACATTAAAAAATTTTATCTTATTTCTTTTATATGCTTAAGAACAATATGTAGAGCCACCTGTAAATGTTAGGTCAACAAAGGAGGAATGCACAAGGCCAGAAAAGTGAGGGATCACAAATTTATTCGATTATCCGCACACCAGGTGGCTGAACCTGGATGGCTCCAGCACCCAGTGATGGGAGTCAGCAGCTTTTAAAGGACTTTTGGCAGGCTTTTTCCTGGGTGGAGACTTCTTTATGCATACCTGGAGGGGAGATAATGGAATGTAGTCACCACAAGTGAAATGTGGTCTCAGCAAAGGGAATGTCCATAGTGAAATGACCTGAAAAGCCAGTTCCCGGGGCAGAGCTATCAATGCAATTGCTCAATCAAACCTAGCAGCAAATAAGCAAAACTACAATTTTTAAAAAGAGATCACATCTTGGAATAGCCCCTCACATTTTTACTTATTTTTAAAAAGAGAAGAACACAGCAAGCTGCATCTCTTAAGGGACTCATTGAGGAAAGCAAAGAATAAAAGGCATAATTCATGGGCTTTAAATTAATGATCAACCCACACTAGAGTGGAAAAGAGAGAAAAGGACACTGACAATTGACTGCAGGGAACCAGCTACATGAAGTAAGCCTGATATCCCACATGATAGACCTGGAGAGAACTCAGAAAAAGAGTGAGAAAAAGGTCATGGCTGATTACCCAGAGACTTTTCTTTCAGAGTTGCAAAAACCTTCCTGTTCTAAAGCAACCTAACAACACCTCTATTAAAATGCAGAATTACCTCACAGGTTTCTCACTAGTTGGTATTTTCCTTTATCATTAGTTCAGTGATACAAATACTACCTTTGTCTTACACTAACAATTCAGGAGAAATCTGCAAACTGAGAGTTATGTTAATGTGACACATAGGTGTGATTTGGCACTTCTGAAGTCACCCAGCTGGGAAGATTCTGTACACAGTGCTAAACTTCTGGTATAATTTACAAAGAAAGCTGCCAGTTTAAAAGGCTCATCTTCCTATGAAACATTCTTCCTAGACACCAAGTTAATTGGTCATGTGGTCTTTTTTTTTCTGTCTTAAACAGAACTGACCACCAATTTAATTTCTTTAAAAAGCTGAAAAATGCAAAATTTTCAGTAACATTGTATTCATTAACTCATTCATGGAGAAATTATTTCTAACCCAGGTCTGTCATGCTATAATTCCACTTAGTTAATTATCTATATACTAGAGACCCCATACATGAAATTCATGTGGAGGTCAGGGGGAGATCCCTCAGCCTGGCCTGCGCTCTCTCGCAATCCAGGACCCCTTGGGGGATGTCTGACTTCCAGTTTAGGCCAGTTTTAAACCCTAATATGCAAATCAACCAAATGGCAGAACGACCGGTCACTATGACGCGCACTGACCACCAGTGGGCAGACACTCAACACAGGAGCTGCACCCTGGTGGTCAGTGCACTTCTACAGCTGGAGTGCTGCTCAGCCAGAAGGTGGGCTCATGGCTGGCGAGTGTGGCGGTGGTGGCGGGAGCCTCTCTCACCTCCACAGCAGCACTAAGGAACCCTCGGGGGAAGTCCAACTGCCAGCTTAGACCTGCTTTCCAGGGGAGCGGGCCTAAGCCAGCAAGCAGACATCCCCCGAGGTGTCCCGGACTGCGAGAGAGCACAGGCTGGGCTGAGGGATGACCCCCAACCCCCCCCAGTGCGTGAATGTCATGCACCAGGCCTCTAGTATAGGATATAAAAAGCTAAGCAACCGGCTGACCATCTGGTAGGTATGACGTGTACTGACCACCAGGGGGCAGATGCTCAATGCAGTAGCTGCCAAGCTGTGGTGACTTGGCAGTGCGGTTCTTTAGTGACGCACCCAGAACCAGAGAGGAGGGAACCCGATTCCGGGGTGTGTCACCCAAGAACCACCCTCTAGCAATCCGGGACCCCTCAGGGGATGTTGGAGAGCCAGTTTTGGCCCTATCCCCACAGGCCAGGCTGAAGGACCCCCCACCAATGCACGAATCCATGCACTGGGCCTCTAGTTTCTTAATAAAAATACAGAACACATAATCATTTCAGATTACTTCATTAATAAATGTTTAACATGTGAGTGGCTTGAAAAATTAAATACCCTTTAACCACTTAGGTAATTTTTAAATAAATATCCTTTATTATGTTACTTTCATAAACACAAATTTGTCAATTCTGTTCTTGGTTATTCCCAGTGATAATTATAAGCTGTAATGATGGCATCCCTTATAAGTGTAAATCCCTTTGAAGCCCAGCTGGTCTTTACCTAACAAAAATTTTGCAAACATACTAGGTACTATTGGTAGTTCTTGCTAGGGTCGCTGAAGGAGAAACACATGAGGCCAAAAGGGGTGAAGAATTATGAATTTATTAGGTCATCTGGATACCAGATGGGCTGATCCCCCAAATGGTGCCAGCACCCAAAGATGAGAAGTCAGGGTTTTTAAATGACTCTAGGAGGATTTTTTCTGGGTGGAGAATTCTCTGTACAGGTCCAGATTCTGGGAAAATCCATAGGGGAGAGATAATGGTCTTAGCAAGTAGAATGTGGTCTAAGCAAGTAGAATGTTCATTGTGAAGTGGCCTAAAGATCAGTTCCCAGGGGAGCGGGTGTCCATTCAATTATTTGATCAGACCTAACATTTCTAGTATATAATATTTAAGGATGCCACTAATTGTCAAAAATTATCATCATGTTTATTGCAAAATAGTACATAGTATAGGTAGAATTGTCTCCCAAAAAAGATATGTTGAAGTCCTAATCCCCAATACCTCAGAATGTGTTTTATTTGGCAATAGGATCTTTGCAGATGTAATTAGTTAAGATGAGATCTTATTGGAGTAGAGTCCTTATAGGAATATGACCAGGTGAAGGCACAGAGGCACAGAGAGAACACTGTATGAATGAAAATGGAAGCAGAGATTGGAATTATGCAGCTGCAAACCAAGAAACACCAAGGATTGACAGCATGGCCAGAAACTGGGAAGAGGAAAGGAAGAATTCTGTCCATTATCAGAGTAAACATATTCCTGACAACCTCTTGATTTGAGACTTCTGGCTTCCAGAGGTATGATTATTTTTGTTGTTTTAAGCCACCCAGTTAAAAGTACTTTGTGGAAGCCTTAAGAAAATAATACAACATATACCATGCATTTTGTGGTTATTAATTGTTATTAAAATAAATATGTATCCAGTATGCTAACAATGCTGATTCTCAAATTAAGATGTGTTGGGAGAGGGATGTGTTCAGATATCTCTTAGTGTCTTTTTGGTAGAAAGAGCATAGAATAAAGAGTGAGTTCTTGCCCAGGATTCTAGAACTGGCACTGCCATGAGAACATTAGGGTATTTTATTTTATTTTTTAAATGTTCCCAGTAGGCTGAATGCTATGCTACCAACATAGCAGATAAAAACCTATTGGGGAAATGTTTTGTGGTCTAGGGTATTTTACTTACTCAACTCTGTGGGCCTAGTTTTCCTTTCTTATAAATGAGGCGATGAGACTGAAAAAACTCATGGGTTTTAATAAGTAATATATCTATTCTTAATGCCTATGTGTCAATTGTCATGTATTGACATTTAAATCCCAATCTTTTTTTTTTACCTTAGGAAATTAGAGAATTAACTTTAGTGTTAGTCTGATAAAGCTTATTTAAAAAGAAAGAGGATGATTTTATGCATTCTTTATAGATATATTCACAATTTATTAATGATTTTATTATCCATCATAGTTTCCTTTTGTTCATGTCAAGAGATGTGAATTAGTGATTTTATCCACTATTGTATCTGTGCATATAATCCTCAAATCTTCTTTAGTCCTGACCTACTCCTAAATATGTAAACTAGACAATGGCGTTTCTACCTTAATGTCATCTATCAACATCTCCAAAATTGAATTCTTTGTTATGTTTTTTTAAGTGTCTGTAACATCTCAGCAGCCAAGCTAAAAATCTTTGTCATCATGGTCCCAGCCCAGCATCAAAGGTCCTCAACATTTCCCGTCCCCTCCTTTCTACTCATATTGCTATCATTTTAGCTCACTCTTACTATATCCTTTAGTTACATCCTGGTTAATGCCATCCCAACTGACAGCTTCATCAACTGATTCTCTCCCACATATCTTTCTGCCTTATACCGAAGCCAGATGACTATCACAAAAATTGAACTTTCATCGTATGTAACTCAATTAGTCAAAAATCCCAGGTGCCTACCTTATCTCAATAGTATATCTTCCTTCTCTGTACTCAAATAACAATCTTATAGCACTTCCCATGTTTTCTTTTGTATTTTGCATTCACCTATAGACTTATGTGTTCTTAGCATTCCATCTAATACACTATAAGCCACTTAAGGCAAAAAAGAGTATGCTTTATTCATCTCTGGTTTCTTGCAGCCCACTGCCATGATCATGTAGTTGCTTATTATACATACCTTAAATTGGTCCTGTGAACTAAGATTCATGATATAGAAACCCACAAAGGAAAACTTACAGAGATCATAACAAAAATCCAATATTATGTATAGATGTTCATAAACTTTTTGCACCTCCCAAAATATGGAGACTATATTACAAACCTATTAGATTGGCTAAAAACTGGAACACTAATACCAACAAATGCTGACGGAGATGTGAAATAACAGTAACTGTCATTCATTGCTGGTGGGAATGCAAAATGGTACATCTACTTTGGAAGACAGTTTGATGTTTTTTTACAAAACTAAATATAATCTTACTATACAATCCAGCAATCACACTCCTTGGTATTTATAGAAAGGAGTGGAAAATGGATATCCACAAAAATCTTTTACAATGATGCATATAACAGCTTTACTCTTAGTTACCAAAATGTGAAAACAACCATTATGTCCTTCAGTAGGTGAATGGTTAAGTAAACTGTGGCATACCCAAACAATAAGATATTTTCCAGAATTAAAAAGCAATGAATTATCAAGGCATGGAAAGACATGGAGGAACCTTAAATGAATATTACTAAGTAAAAGAAGACAATCTGAAAAGGCGACATGCTATATGACATTCTGGAAAAGATAGTAAAAAGGTGAATGTTTTAAAAAGGTTGAGATGGAAGGAGGGGTAAATAGGCAGAGATTAGGGTGATAAAAATACTATGTATGATACCACAAAAATCATGTCACTAGAGTATACATTTGTCCAAACCCATGGAAAATATACCACTAAAAGTGAACCATAATGTAAACTATGGACTTTGGGTGATTATGATATGTCAATGTAGATTTATTAATTGTAACCAATGTACCATTCTGGTAGAGGATGTTGATAATGGAGCAGCCTAAGCATGTGTTGGGGTAGGAGGCATATGGGGAATCTCTGCACCTCCCTCTTAATTTTTCCATGAACCTTAAATGGCTCTAAAAGATAAAGTTTTAATAAAACAAAAATGAATGCCTATACAAATGTGTTAAATCTACCCATATTTACCAGAACCATCCCCTCACCCTATTGCTTAAATGCACATTTCTTACTTCCAAACCTACTGCCTGAGCTAAAAGCATCCAGCTCCATAACTAAAGAAAATGATCTCCTCAAGTATGAAATGCCATGCTAACCACATAGAAGTACCCTGGCTGAGAGACAATTACATCTAAGTATATCCTTTTACTCCCTCAGAAGTAATCCTGATATATGTCAAACTATCCACAAAACTTTTGGTTCAAGAATAGTTTTTAAATGCTATTAAATCATGCTACTAATCCAGAAAAAAAGAAAGAAAGATGATGGGAACTAACATTAGTTAGTAATAATGCTTTCAATCTATTATCTCATTTAATCTTCAAAATCATCCAGGGGGCTTATCTTCACCTTGCAAAATAAAACATGGGGAAGGGAGAGGATCTCAGAGATAAATTATTTGTTCAGGCTCAGTCAACTTCAAACTCAGGTGTGAACCCCAAGTCCATGTTTTTAATATCATACCACTCTACCGCCAAAGAAGTAGAAAAGATATAGGCACAATAGTAATGGTCAATAAGACAAGAAACAATTGTGGAGATATTAAATAGACATGAGGAATATCTGTGCTGCATAATTTAGTAATCACCATGGGTGAATTTCTTGGATTCATTTTAATAAAATATTCAGAAGGTGGTTAATGTCATCCACTCTTATATTCTTAGAATATTGAAGTTTAGTTGGCTGATATATTCTTAAAGACTAAAAATAGCTTTGTAGCATTATTCTGTAAGTTGGGAAACAATTAACAAGTAAGTTTTCTTTGTTCTTTCTGTCAGACAATTTGGGTTTAAAAAAATGTTCCCCATAAAAATAAACTTGAAGTTATTTTTTTTAAAATATGATCTTTGGTCTTTTTATATCAGTATTAAAATTTTAAAATGTATATGTGAATAAGGTTCTAATAATACACTATGATAATTTTTACTTATTACTTATATTTTTCTGATCCTGTCATTTTTATTGTTAGTTTTATGTTAAGGAAATGTTAAGTTAAAATCATATTTCAAAATGTTCTTTATTGACTTTTATTGTTTTACTAGAGGCACGGTGCACAAAAATTTGTGCACTCTGGGGGGCAGTCCCTCAGCCCGGCCTGTGCCCTCTCGCAGTCTGGGACCCCTCGGGGGATGACCACCTGCTAGCTTAGGTGTGCTCCCAGGATATTGGGCCTAAGCTGGCAGTCAGACATGCCTCTGGCAGCCCGGGAGCCCTTGGGGGATGTCCACTTGCCAGCGGGGAGCAGGCCTAAGCTGCAGTCAGACATCCTTAGCCCTGCTGAGGAGGTGGGAGAGGCTCCCACCACAACCACTGTACTGGCAGCCATCAGCCTGGCTTGTGGCTGAGCAGAGCTTCCCCTGTGGGAGCGCACTGACCATCAGAGGACAGCTCCTGCATTGAGCGTCTGCCACCTGGTGGTCAGTGTGTGTCATAGTGACCAGTGATTCCCAGTCGTTCTGCTGTTAGGGTCAATTTGTATATTACCCTTTTATTATATAGAATAGAGGCCTGGTGCATGGGTGGGGGCCGGCAGGTTTGCCCTGAAGGGTGTCCCGGATCAGGGTGGGGGTCCAGCTGAGGTTCCTGGCCAGCCTGGGTGAGTGGCTGATGGCTGTTTGCAGGCTAGCCACAGCCCCTTCAGGGTGGGGTCCCCACCTGGGTGCCTGGCCAGCCTGGGTGAGGAGCTAATGGCAGTTTGCAGGCTGGCCATGGCCCCCAGCCACCCAAGCTCCCAGTGGAGGCTGGCTGGAAGCAGGTGTCTGGGATTTTTTTTGTCTTCTATAATTAAAACTTTGTTGCCTTGAGTGGAGGCCACAGCCGGCCAGGGCAGGTGAGAAGCTTGACTCTCTCCATCGCCAGGGCAACCAAGCCTCCTGTTTGCTCCAGCTCCGTGGCTGCCAGCTGCCATCTTGGTTGGGTTAATTTGCATATAGTCGCTCTGATTGGCTGGTGGGCATGGCTTGGGGCATAGCAGAGGTGTGGTCAATTTGCATGTTTCTCTTTTATTAGATTAGTTTAAATATTAAAATAGAATGGTGAAATGCTATAAAACCATAAATTATTAAAACTTGAATCAACTAAATCCCATATTAAATTCAGAGTTTCTATTTATTTAAATTGTGGAACATGGATCTCCTGTACAATATTTATAGTGAGAGTGTTAAAGAAGTTAGTATACCATTGGCTTTAGTAATTTTGTTCACTTAAAGTGAACTTACGGAGATCTGAAAAGCTTGTTTTTTTGTCTTGGATTTTAGCTGAGCTATGTCTCAAAAAGAGTTACATACCTCTATCTGGTATGTCATAAACTATTTTTCACTAGTAATCAGAAAACACAAATCCATTCTCATCGTGATGGAAAATGCCATTTTCTCTTATCCCTGTAAAGAGGAGAAATAAAAAAATTTTTGCCTTTTGAATTGTTTGATATTTTTTCTAATATCATTCCACAGTGATGTATGCATACCTCTTTTCAAAATTCAATTTTAACAGTCTGTTCATGCTTCTATGACTCTGTTGAACATCAGCAGGAAGGCAGGGGAGGGTGGGAGGAAAGAGATTAACCAATGAACTTTATCCATATATGCATAACCCGTGGACACAGACAATGGGGTGGTGAGGGCCTGTGGGGGACATGGGGGGCCCGAGTGGGCTGGAAGAGGTTAATGGGGGGAAAAGGAAGATCTATGTAATACTTTCAACTTTTCATTCAATTTTATCAGTTTAGTAAAGAACAAGATCAAAAGACTTATTTAAAACTAAGATATGTGAGATCCAAGATGACAGCCGAGGGGAGAGCAGGCTGCAAGATAGTGTGAGTGAGAGAGCTAAAGAATGCGTGGACATGCAGGGAGTGTCTGTATTTGTGAGTGAGGGACAGTTATATTCCACAGGACTGTTGGGGACTGGAGGACCAGGCTCCCCTGGCTGGGCAGCCTCTACTACTGCTGAAATCTCTCCCAGAACGCCATTTTAAAGGGGAGAGTGGCTGTGATCAGAAGCCCAGCCTTACCTTCAACTGGGGAGACCTCGGATACCTCCCAGGACCCTACAACCACAACGCCCAGGGACCAGCTGTCTCAGCTGCAAACCCATGAACACTGAGACTCCAGCCTCCCCAGCCGCAGGCACCTAAAAAGTTTGTCTAGGGGAAGACAAGGTGGTGCCTGAATACATGTGTGGGTCCTGAACCTTCTCACAGAGCAGAAAGGAGGAAGAGCTGAATCAAATAACATCCACATGGAATTGGAAAATTAAACACACCTGCTGAGGCAATCCAAGGACAGAAAGGTCAGAGATTGCCTTGAGCTCTGCCTCTTCAGATTCATCTGGGTGTTTGTTGTTTGAGTGTTTGTTGTTGGCATTTTTTGGATTAGTTGTTGTTTGCATTCTTCTCTGGGTGTTTGTTGTTTGTGTTTTTTGGATTAGTTGTTGGTGTTTTGGAGTTTTCTGCCCATATACATATATTTTCCTCCCTTCTTCTTTTTTCTCTTTCTTTTCCCTCTTACATTTTTTCCTTTTTTCAATATAATTTTTGCACTCTTTTCTCTCCCCTAATTCTATTTTATCTGTTGGTCACCTTTATTTGGGGTTATTTGTATCGTTAATACATTTGTGTTTGGTGCCCTGTGTGTTGTGCCTTGTCATGTTGTATTTTGTGCCTTTAAGTCAGTGCAGGAGAGAGAGAGAGCTACATAAATAGACACCCTGAGAGGAGTGAACATGGGGAGACAAAGAAACAGCCCCATAGGAAAGAAAAGGAGGACTCACCAAAAAAGGAAGTAAATGAATAGAGACAAGCAATATGTCAGAAAGAATTCAGAGCAGTGGTCATAAGGACAATAAAAAGGATGGAAGACAAATTCAACAATATATGTAAGAACCAAGAGGAAATGAAGAATAACCACGAAGAAATGAAGAATGACATCAATGCAATAAAGAACACAATAGAAAGCATCAACAGTAGCCTAGAAGAAGTAGAGGACCACATTAGTGAGCTAGAAGACAAGGTAGGAAAAAATACCCAAGCAGAGCAGAAACTGGAAAAAAAAATGGAATAACATGAGGAGACCCTAAGGGAACTTTGGGACAACATGAAACAAAACAACATCCACATAATAGTGGTGTCAGAAGGAGAGGAAAGTGAGCAAGGAATAGAAAACCTGTTTGAAGAAATAATGACAGAAAGCTTCCCTGATGTTAGGAAGAAAAAAGCCACACAAGTCCAAGAAGCACACAGAGTCCCAAACAAGATGAATCCAAAAAGACCCACATCAAGACACATCATAATTAAATTGGCAAACATCAATGACAAAGTAAGAATCTTAAAGGCTGCCAGAGAGAGACAGAAAGTTACCTACAAGGGATCTCCCATCAGACTATCGACTGATTTCTCAACAGAAACACATCAGGCCAGAAGGGAATGGAATGAAATATACAAAGTCATGCAAAGCAAGGGTCTGAATCCAAGAATACTGTACCCAGCAAGGCTATCAATCAAAATTGAGGGTGAAATCAGGAGCTTCACAGACAAAAAAAGGACTAAGGGAGTTTATTACCACCAAACCAGTGATGCAAGAAATGCTAAAGGGTCTGCTGTACAAAAAAGAAATAGGAAGGGAAGAAGGAACACAGGCATAAAGAATAAAAATGGCAACAAACAAGTACCTATCAATAATAACTTTAAATATAAATGAATTAAATGTCCCAATCAAAAACAAAGGGTAGCTGAATGGATAAGGATACATGACACATATATCTGCTGTCTACAGGAGACCCACCTCAGAACAAAGGACTCACACAGACTGATGGTGAAGGAATGGAAAAAGGTTTTTCAGGCAAATGAAAAAGAAAAAAAAGCTGGGGTAGCAATACTTATAGCTGACAAATTAGATCTCAAAATGAAGGTCATAACAAGAGATAAGGAAGGCCACATCATAATACAAAAGGGAGCAATTCAACATGAAGGTATAATTCTGGTAAACATATATGCACCCAATACATGAGCACCCAAATACATAAAAAAAAACCTCCTGGAAGATATCAAGGAAGAGATTGACAGCAATACAGTCATAGTAGGAGACTTTACTACCCCACTAACACCACTGGACAAGTCCTCTAAACAAAAAATCAGCAAAGAAACATCAATCCTAAATGACTCATTAGGTCAGATGGAATTAATTGATATCTTCAGAACATTGCACCCTAAGCCACAGAATATTCATTCTTCTCAAGTTCACAAGGGTCATTTTCAAAGATAGACCACATATTGGTACATAGGCAAAGTCTCTTCAAATTCAAGTAGATTAAAATCATATCAAGCATCTTCTCAGATCACAATGGCATAAAACTATAAATCAACTACAGCAAAAACAATGAAAAAAAATCAAACACCTGGAGGCTAAATAGAATGCAATTAAACAATGATTGGGTTACCAAAGAGATCAAAGAAGAAGTAAAAAGCACCATGGCAACAAATGACAATGAAAACACAACAATCCAAAATCTTTGGGACACAGTGAAAGCAGTCTTGATAGGGGAGTTCATAGCTCTACAGGCCTACCACAAAAAAAAAAACAAACAGAAAAATGGTAATAAATTATCTAACCCTACAACTCAAAGAGTTACAAAAAGAATAACAAGAAAAGTCTGGCATAAGCAGAACAAAGGAAATAATAAAGATCAGAGTGGAAATAAATGGCATAGAGACTGCAAAAACAATACAAAAGATTTAAAAAAAAAAGAGCTGGCTCTTTGAAAGGATAAACAAGATTGATGAACCCTAGCCAGACTCACCAAGAAGCAAAGAGAGAGGACCCAAATAAACAAAATCAGAAATGAAAGAGGTGAAGTAACAACTGATCCCACAGAAATACGAACAATTATGAAAAAGTACTATGAACAACTCTATTCCAACAAAATGGACAACCTAGATGAAATGAACATATTTTTTAAAAAAATACAAGCTCGCCAAACTCAATCAGGAAGAATAAGAAAACCTGAGTAGGCCAACAACTACCAAAGAAATTGAAGCAGTGATCAAAAATCTTCCAGCAAACAAAAGCCCTTGACTGGATGACTTTATGGGAGAGTTCTACCAAGCATTCAAATAGAAACTAAAAGCTATTTTTCTCAGACTATTCCAAAAAATTCAAGAGGAAGCACACTTCCAAGCTCTTTCTATGAAGCCAGCATTACCCTAATCCCAAAACCAGATAAAGACACCACAAAGTAAGAGAACTACAGGCCAATATCCTTGATGAACATAGATGCTAAAATCCTCAACAAAATTCTAGTAAATTGGATTCAGGATCACATTAGAAAGATCATACACTATGACCAAGTGGGATTTATTCCGGGGATGCAAGAATGGTACAATATCTGCAAATCAATAAATGTGATACATCTCATAAACAAATTGAGAGACATAATCATATCAATTGATGCAGAAAAAGCATTTGACAAAATCCAATACCCTTTATTGATGAAAAACCCTCAACAAAGTGGGAATAGAGGGATCGTACCTTAACATAATAAAAGCCTTATATGACAAACCCACAGCCAACATCATACTCAATGGGCAAAAAGTAAACTCATTTCCCTTAAGAATGGGAACAAGACAGGATGCCCACTTTCACCCCTCCTGTTTGATGTAGTACTGGAATTGCTAGCCATAGCAATCAGACAAGAAGAAGAAATAAAAGGCAGAAGGCATCCAAATTGGAAAAGAAAGAGTAAAACTGTCCTTATTCGATGACATGATAGTATACATAGAAAACCCCAAAGACTCCATCAAAAAACTACTAGACCTAATAAATGAATTCAGCAATGTAGCAGGATACAAAATTAACACTCAGAAATCTATGGCCTAATTATACATCAATAATGAACTCACAGAAGGCAAAACTAAAAAGACAATCCTATTTATCATTGCATCAAAAAAATTAAGATACCTAGGAATGAACTTCACTAAGGAGGTAAAAGACATGTACTCAGAAAAATACAGGACATTGGGAAAAGATACAGGAAGACATAAACAAATGGCAGAACATACCATGTTCCTGGATTGGTAGAATCAACATCATTAAAATGTCCATACTACCCAAAGCAATCTACAGATTCCATGCAATCCCCATTAAAATACCAATAGCATATTTCAAAGATCTAGAACAAACTCTCCTAAAAATCATCTGGAATTATAAAAGACCCCAGATAGCCACAACAATCCTGAGAAAGAAGAACAAAATTGGAGGGATTACAATACCAGGTATCAAGCTATATTACCAAGCCACGGTTCTGAAAACTGCCTGGTACTGGCACAAGAACAGACATATAGACCAATGGAACAGAACAGAGAACCCAGAAACCAACCCAAGCCATTATGCTCAATTAATATTTAACAAAGGAGGCAAGAGCATACAATGGAGTCAAGACAGTCTCTTCAATAAATGGAGCTGAGAAAATTGGTCAGATACATGAAAAAAAATGAAACTAGATCACCAACCTACACCATACACAAAAACAAACTCAAAATGACTAAAGTACCTAAGTGGAAGATGGGAAACCATAAAAATCCTACAAGACTCCATAGGCAGCAAAATAGCAGACATATGTCATAACAATATCTTTACCAACACAGTTCTTAGGGCAATGGAGATTAAGGAGAAAATAAAGAAACAAATGGGACTACATCAAAATAAAAAGCTTCTGCACAGCAAAAGAAACCATCAACAAAACAAGAAATCCCACTGCATGGGAGAACATATTTGCCAATGCTATTTCAGATAAGGGTTTA
>NW_005370902.1:139100-139713 GCF_000412655.1 Myotis brandtii | reverse complement strand
ATAAATATCACATGATCTCACTCATATGTGGGATATAATGATCAATATAATTTGATGAACAAAAATAGATCCAGAGACAAATGGCAGGGGAGGTGGGGGGGAGGGGTAGAGAGCAACCAAAAAACTTGTATGCATGCATATTAGCATAATGGACACAGACACTGGGGCAGTGGGGCCTTGCCCAGTGTGGGAATGACTGGGGTGTAGGGGGGTAGGTCAATCGGGGGAAAAAGAGATATATGTCAAATTTTAGACAATAAATTAAAAAAAAAACCTAAGATATGTTATTTCTTTTTTTCTCATAATTTACTAAGTTCATTCCTTTATTTCAGAAATAATTTTATTTTAGACTAGTAGGCCGGTGCACGAAATTCATGCACATTAAAAGGGAATTAATTGCCCTAAGCGGTTTGGCTCATTGGATAGAGCATTGGCCTGTGGACTCAAGGGTTCCAGGTTCGATTCCAGTCAAGGGCATGTACCTTGGTTGCAGGCACATCCCCATTGGGGAGTGTGCAGGAGGTAGCTGATCGATGTTTCTCTCTCATCGATGTTTCTAACTCTCTATCCCTCTCCCTTCCTCTCTGTAAAAAATCAATAAAATATATTTTTA
>NW_005370902.1:130118-138103 GCF_000412655.1 Myotis brandtii | reverse complement strand
TTGTTTCTTTGTTATGGGGTGGGGCCACAACATTAGTAACAAAGAAACAGAATTAAAACTTTATTGTGGGGAGCTGCTACAGTGTTTTGGACAGGTTCAAGCCTTGGACTGATGAGAGGGCACAGTCCTCTCATTGCCACGTGTAAGTCCCAGCTTGGAGGGCAGGGCACTCCCAGCACAATTATAGCCAACAGCTGTAGTTGTAAGCTTGAACCTATGGTCCAACACGTGGCCCCATGTGCCTGAGTGATGCAGGCTTGATAGAGTTCAGGTGCATGTAGTTGAGTAGGATTGAAACCCAGGAGAATGTTGTAAACATCTTGGTCACACCCTTACTTTGCCTCGTAGCATCTGCTATAAAATAAATGCATGGCTGTGGGCATGGTCACTGTCTCTCAGAGAAGCAGCGTCCCACTGAGACCCGGCTTTCATTCTCTTGTCAGTCTCTTTTAAGCCTTTCAGCCACTCCCACTCAGGTTCACCCTTGGCTGTGCTGGTGCGGCACACTTTATAAAGATATATGCCTCCACGCTCCCAGGGCGGGTTCCTGCCTCAAACCCCGCCCTTACAGGAAACAGCTCCAGGAAACAGCTTGGGGGAGGGCACAGCCATTGCCAAGACAACCCCTGCAGGACTGACTTCCTTCCGCTTGGTCTCGCGGTTCTGGTCATGATGAACACCACCCAGGGTTTTTATATAAGTACATTATTTTGGACAGTTTTCTGCTTTATGATATTTATTTAACAAACATAAAATAAAAATTTTGATAGCTTTTTTTCCTAGTATCTTTAGATTAGTTGTGCATCTGCAAATGCATAATATTAGTATAATTTATTATTTAACTCAATTTTTAATGGACTATTTTTAATCGTTAAACATCTCTCTCCATTCTGCACTCTAGAATCACTGTTTTGTGCTAACCTTCATTTTGCTTCCAAACTATTCTTATCTCTTCAAAATGATATCTGGTCTACGGCCATACCACCCTGAACACGCCCGATCTCATCAAAATGATATCTGTAGTCATATTTATGTAAAAAATAAGTATAAAGTAAGTAACCCTATGCTTTAACAGAATCTGTTATTTATTTATTTTGGTTAAATCTAACCATATAATTAAACCATATTTTGGTTAAATCCAACCGCATATTTGAAACAGCAATTCCTTCTTAATGTTCATCTGATTGAAATTATTGAAGTATTTATTGTGTAACAATGCTTCTGATTGCATGTTAGATATCATGGTTAAATACTTAATCTTGCTATGTGATATTTATGAAGAACTTTATATTATTATAATAATAGCTATTCTATTAAATTTTTATTTGACATTTTTTCTATTTTTCAATTTGATATGGCTCATCTGTTTCTCTTAGCATCATTTCAAGTGATTTCAGGTGTGTATCAACTATAATTACTGATTTCCCTATCCCCTTATATTAGAAAAGCAATATTTATATTATTTTAAACTTATTTTGTATATCAAATGCCATACAGATTATAACCTTGCACTTTGCTCTTTTGGTTCACTCGTTCTTTTGATTCATGTGAAGCACTCTCTGGCACTTGTCCACTATCTAATTAAAGTCTCCCTTTTGAAAAAATGAAAAAAATATTCTTCATTAAAAGAACAAATTAATTATTTTATAGAATGGTAAACATCCTTTTCCTTTTCAGAGGCGAGCTGCTGATAATTTGAGAAGACATCACCAGTATCAAGTAAGTTAATCATGTATTATATCTTGAAATTTTGGATATTAAAATTCAGTCCCATCTTCAGAACTAACCAAAGAAAGAAATCATATATATACACTGAATATCAATTGTGTTATTTTTACATACCTCAGGAAGTTATGAGGAACCTGGTGAAGCGATATGTTGCTGCAATGATTAGAGATGCCAAAACTGAAGAAGGCCTGACTGAAGAGAACTTTAAGGTACCTGTTTTTATTTTAATGATGAAATCACCAAGTGTCAGATTCTGCAGAGCATGGAACCTAACATAGCGCATTGAAAATCAGAACTGGAAACACAGCTGTGTGTTCCAGCTAGATTTTGTGTCTTCTAAATTAAAGCACTATTGTATTATCCAAAAGAGTGATGACATTTCTTCTCAAAATGCATTGTTTTCAAACATACTTACTCTGAAATGTCGAGATGACTTATTGAAGCCATCCTGGCATTCTGACTGCCTATCCTACTGAGTGAGCTTTAGTTTTTGAAATTTCAGGCTGATTTCTAATCCTGAAATGTTTAGTAACCAACATGCTAAAAACAAAATCTTTGTGTTCTGCACAGCTTTGATAGAAGAAAATTTTGTACTTAATTGTAACTTATAAACTTAGTGTTTCTCCCTGAGTTTTATTTTTATTGTAACCAGAGGAGATAGGTAGAATAGATGAAATATATGAATAAATATAAATATATTATGTGTGTAAAATACCTCTGTTATTCTGCCTGAGTTTTTTGATATTTTGGAGGAATGATTAAAGTCAATAAGATCTTATAGGCAAAATCTAACACATAAAAATCATCCTACAGGAGACCTTTAGCAGTGAAAAGTATAAGTTTGACAGAGAACAAATATAACCAGCCAATTAGGTAAGAAAATAGATAAATTGCAAAACTTAAAGCACATTGATAGTTGGCTAGGATCCAAAATGTTCTTTACAGGCACAACATCCAAGTTTTAGAATTAAATGGTCCTTGGTACTTTGGGAGATAGGTTGGAGGCAGGGGCCCACCTTAAAGGCTACCATTAGATTAGAGCTGAGAATTCAGATGTCCAAAAAGAGAATAAAAATGAATCTCAGAAATGCTATCTGATTGAATTAAGCAATTTGCAAGATTTAGTAGCTAACCGAGATGCTGGGGTAAGAATCAACTTTAAGGTAGTAAATAATGGAAAGTTACTGCCCACACTAGAAAGGGCAGGCTTCACTTTTTTTTGTTATATGTGTCCCTTTGGACAGCAAAATATACTTATGTTAAAAATATTTACAAAATGTATCCCTGAGAGAGTGTGAAGTGATTTCAAAGCAGATGGGTATTTGAAGAGGAAGTACTTGAAAGTGTAGCCCCCCCCCCCAAAAAAAAACAATATACTTGACTATGCAGCAGTGAAAAATAAAAGTCTTCCTGTTTCTTTTCACATAAACCTTAGGAAGTGTCCTTATTATTACAGAACTTGAATAGGAAATTAATAGATATCACAATGACACAAGTACCAGGAAGAAAACTAGAAATTCTAGATAGAACCACAGCAGAGTGGAATCCTAGTTCTTAAAAATGCGTGAAAACACATCAGCCCCATGTATGAAATGAGCAAATGATGTTTACTAATGTTTATTTAAGTCACAAATTTCATCATTTTAAATTTCACTTAGGAACTAAAGCAAGACATTTCTAGTTTCCGCTTTGAAGTCCTGGGGTTACTAAGAGGAAGTAAACTCTCTACAGTACAATCCGCTCAGGCCACGAAGGACACTTCTAATTCAGCAGACTCAGATGAAAAGAGTGATAACGAAGGTATCAGCAAAGACAAGAAGAACTTCAGCCTTTTCGACTTAACCACCCTGATCCACCCGCGATCAGCAGCAATTGCTGCAGAAAGACACAACATAAGCAATGGTTCTGCGCTGGTGGTGCAGGAGCGCCTGCGGGAGAAGCAGAGAAAAGTGAATTTTGTGACTGATATAAAAAACTTGGGGTTATTTTATAGACGATCAAAACAAAATTCTGCCAAACAAAATGCAAACCAAATCTTCTCTGTTTCAGAAGAGGTTGCTCGTCAACAGGCTGAAGTATCATTGGAGAGAAATATTCAACTGGAATCTCCAGGATTATCTTCAAGGGGTGACCCGAGCATCCCTGGTCTCAGTGAACAATGCATATTAGTAGACCACCGGGAAAGGAATACCGACAGTCTGGGTTTACAAGTTGGAAAGAGAATGTGTGCTTTCAAATCAGAGAAGGTGGTGATAGAAGACACTCTTCCAATAATACCAAAGGAGAAGCATGCAAGGAAAGAGGACTCTAGTGCAGACTATGATGCAACCCTCACTAACACAGTCATCCAGGAAGATTATGTGACCACAAGATTGTGATACTTGAAGGAAGGAGGAAGTGTTTATCATACATATATCTTTTCTATAGTGCTCTGAGTTGGGGAGAGTGTTTAAAAGTAAATTAGCAAATTCTAACTTATACTCTAAGCATTTATCAACTGTAGCATACTAACGTGTAACATGTTTAAATAAGGCAAAAGCTATCAAAAACCCTTGTTCTGTAGCCCACTTTTGCTTCCACAATTTGTTTTACATTTTTTGTTGTTAATAAATAAACTCACCTTGTATCTTGCACTGTTGCAGTAACATGGGCAATTTTTAGCTCTTTTTCAATTAAAACAAATTCAATGTCATGATTTAGTTGACTCCTGTAATAGATATTTTTATATCCAAAAATTAATATAGCTAAAATATTAGAGCTTTTCATAAATTTTAGGGCCTCTAGAGATGGGTACTTATTAAGGACTTTTCCCTCAGCCCTATGGTTTAGCTTTAATTCACAAATATTAGCAAATTATTTCTTAAGAAAAAATGAATAATTATAGTACACAATTAAAGCAAGGAAGGCTTCTCATGGGGTCATGATCAAACTCTTTTTTTAAAATGAAAGTTGGGCCCTGGCCAGTGTAGCTGAGTTGCTTGGAGTGTCCTCCTGTACACAGAAAGTTGGCAGGTTTGATTCCCATCAGGGGACATACCCAGATTATGAGGGTTTGATGTTTCTCTCTCTCTCTCTCTCTCTCTCTCTCTCTCTCTCTCTCTCTCTCTCTCCCTCCTTCTCTTTCTCTCCTCCTACCTTTTTTTCTCTCTAAAATCAATAAAGGTATCCTCGGGTGAGGATTAAAAAAATTAAAAATGTAAGTCTGTATACTTCATAGAGTTTTAGTTTGACCAGTTTTTTCTTTCAGAAAGTAAATAAATGTTTGTCCTAATAAATTTGGATGACTGGTGATTTTTAACATTTTACAAAAAAAAAAAAAGTTTTACTTGAAGTTTTATTTTTAACCAGCCTTTTTCAGGTGCAGTGTAAATATGAGGCTTTATGAATAGAACTGAATTTCAAAAAGGTGACAAAAGTTGTTAGTGCCAGAAAAGAATCACAGTCAATAAGAATAGTTTAAGTACCTTAAACAGAAGAACAACAACAATAACAATGCCAGCCAGTTTTACGTGCTATGCATGTATTAACATATGCACTGCTCATAACAACACTCTGAGGTAGTTACTATTCTTATCCCCACTTAATAAATTAAGAAAATGAGACAAATACTAATTAAGCTGGGTTCATAATAAGTGATGGAATAAGCAAAAACATGTTCACGTAATAATACTGGGATTTAGATGAGTGAATGGTTCTCTAGTCTCATGACTTTTTGTGTTATTTTTACCACTTCTGAAATGCTATGTTTTGAGAGAAAATGAGTAAACTCCATACATCTGTGACTCTTGTTGTAAAGCAAGAAGAATGTGCAAAATTAACAATGCATGTGATTCTTTAGACTCAATTTTAATCTAGATTAAAAAAAAATTTGGTATGTAATATCAGAATTCAACTTGAAATATTAGATTTTAGTTTTCAGAAAAGCCATGGGCACTGATAACTGCTTATTCCTAAACCTGGTTTTGTCCTATGGATTTTAGAATGGGACAGGTAGGTTTGGAGAAAACAATAATGCTAATGAATGTTCTTCTTGCTTCAAGCTTACTTTTATCTCAAGTATGTTAGGACTCAAAATAAGCCCTGGGGATAGTGAAATATCTAAATTGTTCTAAATCAGACAGACAGTAATAGGGGAATTGTAGGCCTAATCTCAATACTTGATGTATTTTCCAATGATTTCTTTTTTGCTGCAGTTTTTTGTTTAGTTTAGTTTTGTTTTGTTCCCCAAAATAAAGATCATACACATCACTATTATATGTAAGCTATAAGAATGTAATTTCAAATTTTTTTCTGTTCTTTCAAATAACACCAACAACACAGGCAACAACAATTTTTTCCCCAGTAGCTTACTTATATTCAGGGTTAGGGAGATAATATTTTACAGGTGAACATGGTGATCATGGAGGAATTTATTTGGAGCCAGTAACATCTTACTTTTCAATGTTCCAGAAAAGATAGCTTCTAATAGCCCCTGAGGTCACTGAGAATTTAAACAAATTGTTGGATATTGTTAGTACCAGATGTTCTAGAATTAAATATTATTCTAAATATGTGATATTAGTTAACATTAAGGAAGATGAGCAGTAGAGGGAAAATAAGAAAACATAAAACAACAGCATGATTGCAAGTTAAGGATGATGTTTCTGAGGTCTTTAAATGAGCAATTTGGGGTTTCTTTTCATTTCTACTCAGATTCCTATCAACAGAAAATCCTAAACACACCTTCATTTGTATAATGTTTCTTGTATTTCACACCCTCTTGATCATGCTATGGCTCACATACATTTATTTAATTATTTAATTAATTATTTATTTATTGCAGCGTTGAGTGGAAGAGTGTCTAGAAAACTTAGTTTAATTTTAATTAAGTTAAATTTCAAAGCTCTCAATTATCATTGATATAGCTTGAAAAACGCATTGACAAGAAAGAATACTATAGCCCTAGCCAGTTTGGCTCAGTGGATAGCATCAGCCTGAGAACTGAAGGATTGGATTTCCAGTCAAAGGCTGGGTTGCAGGTTCGATCCCCACCCCTGGTCAGGGGGCGTGCAGGAGGCAACCAATCAATGTTTCTCTCTCACATCAATGCTTCTCTCTGTCTCTCCCCCTCCTTTCCACTCTCTCCAAAAATTAATGGAAAAATATCCTCAGGTGAAAATTAACAAACAAGAATCAATACATAATTTTTAAAAAAGAAAGAAAGAATGCTATAAAGATGTACCTCACTGTTTATGATTGACGTATTCCTGAAAATGTCCATGTAAATAAAAGTATATTAACTTTAGCAGGTAAACTATGTAAAAGCAAAAAATAAAGAAATAAAGAAAGGTAGTGAATTATTTTGTAAAATGATAAATTATTTTTTCAAAGTGATAATTATCCTCAAAATGTTAACTATTTCATAAGTTGGACATTTGTATATCAAATTTTCTTAAATTAGATATTTTATTTATTGGCTGGTAATTAAAATACTCCAAAATCATTTTCACTTTTTTTCCTTTGACCCAGATAGCAACTTGACATAGTAATAAAATACATAGACCCAAATGATAAAATTTCTTGGGATGAAATTTCTCTTGTGATGTAAAAAAAATAAATAATGAAGAGTAGCACAAAGCCCAAATGATTCAGGACTGTGATGGTGTTGAGCAAATTGTCTTTGAAAATATTGCTAGTTACTAATAAGTTGTCTCCATACTATAGAAGAATTCCCAATTTAAATGGAGTATTCCTTAAGTCTTTTGCTAATATTTCTCAAAATATGGTCAGGGAATTTCTTGTGACAATACAGTTTAACAGTATTGGAGCATGGTTTTCGTTTCTGGACCTTCCATTCAAAGGGAAATAAATGTTGAACCTGTTCATCTATTGGGATGCAGAAAAAGACATCCTTCAAGTCTATGCCTGAAAACTATTTGCTATTTTCAAGCATGGTGGTCAACAAAGTATAAGGGTTGGACACTGATGAATGTCTTAGACAACATCATTTATGGTCCTGGGATTCTGTACAAATTTATAATCATCAGAGTGAGGCTTTTTGACTGGAAAAATGAGGTGTTATAGGGAAACTGGCATGGCTGAATTAATCCTGATTTTAAGAAGTTCTGCAATACTGGTTGAATTCCCTCTAAAACAGTGGTTCTCAACCTTCCTAATGCCGTGACCCTTTAATACAGTTCCTCATGTTGTGGTGACCCCCAACCATAAAATTATTTTCGTTGCTACTTCATAACTGTAACTTTGCTACTGTTATGAAT
>NW_005370902.1:117557-127671 GCF_000412655.1 Myotis brandtii | reverse complement strand
GCAGTAGTAGTTGATGATTTTACAGTACATGATTTTACATTTACCCAGTAATTATAATTCATGAAGTGTCGTTTTACCTCCAATACTGCTTTCAACTGCATAAGTACATTATGGTGCCAACCCTGTCACATACACCTGTATTTGTATGGGGTGTATGAGATGGGGTTGGCACGATGATGTCATCATGCCGGGTACTCGTATGTGGGTGTATCTGCATGTAGGCGGACCTGCCTGGAGACGGATAGAGGAGTGGTGTCTCGGTTCCTAATACCATCGAAAATATGTGTTTTCCAATGGTCTTAGGCGACCCCTGTGAAAGGGTCGTTTGACCCCCAAAGGGGTCGCGACCCACAAGTTGAGAACCCCTGCTCTAAAGAGTTCTTTCTAAGGGGGTATTGTTTCTTCCATGGAATCCATGCCCCTTCTTTACAGGCAATTTACAAAATAAATCTCAGCCCAATGTTGAAATGAGGCAGTCTGGCACATAAAGAAAACTTCATATGTTTTATTTTTATTTTTTTAATTTTATTTTATTGTTTAAAGTATTATAGATACTAGTACATATGTCTCCTTCCCACAAGTGAGCCTCAGAGAGACAGCGAGGGCCTCTCTCTCCCGCTCAGAGACTGACTTTTAACAACAGGGTATAAAAGTACTTCCTTTTCTCTCTCTTTTTTTTTTTCCCTTTACTCCCTGGCCTGTCCCTTGGCAGACAGGCAACAAAAGGTAGCATTTGTTAACCATAAATAGTGGATTCAAAGTCCTTTTCTTTCTGTAAAGTAGTTTGAACTAAAAGAGTTGGGCCGTATTTGTGATATGGGTGCATGGATGCATTTGTAGGAAGAAGGACGGAAGTCTAGTGACCCGATGCTAGTTAGGGGTCCTGTCCATGTATGAAATAATGATTCTTTGTCGGTGTTGTTGTTGAGCACGTATGACTTTTATAGTTAGGTAGATAAAAGTTATTTTTTAAACATTTTTCTCTTGTCACTTAGAAAGCTCTTCCTCTGTCCCTTGTGCGCCTCCTTTCTGTGCCAGCAAAGCGCCCCACGTATGACTCTAGTGCAGTGGTTCTCAACCTTCCTCATGCCGCGACCCTTTAATACAGTTCCTCATGTTGTGGTGACCCCCAACCATAACATTATTTTTGTTGCTACTTCATAACTGTAATTTTGCTACTGTTATGAATCGTAATGTAAATATCTGATATGCAGGATGTATTTTCATTGTTACAAATTGAACATAATTAAAGCATAGTGATTAATCACAAAAACAATATGTAATTATATATGTGTTTTCCGATGGTCTTAGGCGACCCCTGTGAAAGGGTCTTTCGACCCCCATAGGGGTCATAACCCACAGGTTGAGAACCGCTGGAGGTTGAAAGAATGCCCTAATTTCTTTTTTTTCCAAGTGTCTGGTCACCCCAGTAATTGAGATCACAGCTGAACTTTTTTTGGTTAGTTTTGTATTTTGTACTGAGTATGTATCTATGAGGAAGTCAGTTAGCTTGTCCCCCATAGTCATTGTACCTGGGGCTCCTATGGGAAATAGTAATAAGTCGTTAATTGTCTAGGAGAGCCCCTGGGCCTCTTCATTTGTTATCAGATTTGTCATTCCTTTCTAAAATTGCTGCAAGGGATTCTATCCTTTTTATGTTGCTCTTTTAGTTTTGGGTAATCCTTTCTCCAATGACCTTCCTCTTTGCAATAGGTGTATTAATTGGCCTAGTGGGTCTTTCCCTTTTCCTTTTGGGTCCGTCCTCTCCTGTTTCTAAGAAAATGGTGGTCTGCTTTAACTTCCTTGTTTCCCAGGCATTGTAAACTTTAAAGGCTATGTCCACCAGCTGGGAGGGATTTATTCCCAATACCCTATCTAAACAATGGCACTTCCTTCTGATATCTGGGGCACTTTGTCCAATAAAATTCATATTTACTATCCAGACATTTTCTGTATCAGCATCAGTGTGCTTTCTATAGGCCTGATAAATCCTTTCTAAAAATTCAGAATGATCCTCATTTGGTTTTTGCTGAATGGACTGTATCATATTCAGTTTCTTTTGTTTAGGCATCCACTTTTTAAGCCCTTCCAATATGTATCTTTTGTAATGTTCTAGGAAGCCTAGGTCCCCACCATTCGGGTCCCAGTTGGGCTCTATCAAGGGCATCACCCCAGCTACGTTGTGGGTCCCTTTAAGATTCTCTTGATGAAGGTGATGAGCCCTTTATTAGCCTTAACTAAAACTAGGCACCTTTCGTCTGTTATTAGCAAGATGTTAAGAATAGTCTATATATCTGCCCAGTTTGGATGGCAAGTAGCAAAAATAAAGGTGATAAGATATGCCATTTCTGAGGATCCTTTCTATATGAGAGATTGAAATTCTTCCAATTCAGTAAATCTGAAGTAGAAAATGGACTATGGGCCCAGTATTGTCCAGCAGGCTAACCTTCCTGGTTTATTTGGCCTATAACCTATTGCCTCAAAGGGCATTGTCCTGCTCAGTATATGGGTATTTCCTGGCTAAATTGGGTGTCCTGCCAGGTTTCAAGAGGGAGATAGATAATACCTTCCTCATGCGGTGATGCGCTGTTGCCCCTCTAGCAGTGGGGGTGGTGGCAGGGGAAATCTTTCTTCTATTAATCCTGGGTCCCCTAGATTCAGGACCTTAAAGAAACTAATATCCTCATTTTCCTTTTCTTACTGTTTCTTACTATAATTCAGGGGTTTTGAAGCCAGTTCTTTACTCTTCATCATTAGGTTGTTCCCTTTTATTGCCAAATCCTTATTGGGTAAAGATATAAACACTTAGACACAAAAGATTTTGTCCCATGTCCCTGATCATTGACAAAACAATTCCAACTGTATGATGGTGTAGTAATTTAGGGAATCATTTAGAGGCAATTTTCCCCATAGTCTAAAGTATGCACATGCCAAGCAGTATTACAATAGGGAAAAAAAAATTCTTCTTAGTCATTGGATCATAGATGTACATGGACCAATCTGCTAAATTTCAGCCCAGTGTTCTCCCATAGGAGTCAAAACAGCACAACCCCTCAAGGCATGAAAGTACAAAGACGAAGCCATAAACACAGAAAGATTCAAGACAAAGTGGGAACAGATGAGTAAAACTTGGATCCATAATTCCATTATTGCAAACAAGTGCTCACAAGAAAGTCCTGGAGTCTTATATCCTACCAACTATTACCACAAAAGGTCCTGTCCAGACCAAAGTGCCACAAAGCCCTAGTCGCACAAAGCCCAAATGGCATAAAATTTAAGTTGCATGAAGTCCAAGTGGCATGAAGCCCAAGTGGAATTAAACAGTAGGGACAGAGGCCTTCTGGTGTGTATGCTGGTTAAATTAACCAAGTTTTGGATTATGTCTACTCCCCAGAAACCCATTTTCTTTCACCAGCTAAGCATTTCAGGCGGCTAATGCCTTGAGAAGGAGGGCTGGGAAATTCCCAGAAAAAAGCTCTCAACAGTGCTAGAAAGTCCCCACAGTCTGACTAACAAGGTCTGCCTGCCACAGGGAGGTAGGACCCCAGCTCGGGCACTTTGGGACCTACTGAGGTCCATGTTGTCCCACCAGAATTGCCAAAACCTGTAACATAAATGCAGGTTTGGCTGCCTGCTGCAATGAAAGCCAAACTCATTAGGTGCTGATTTAAAAGGAAATGGTTTATCCAGGTGCCACAGCATGGGAGAATGGTGAACTCCCATTTCTAAGACTATTCCCCCTCCTTGTTCAAGCCTGCAGTTCTTATAGGGATAGGGAAGGGAGGACTCTTTTTCTATCTAATTATCTTGCTAGATTTTAGTGCTCTTGGCCCTGTCCATTCATCTTTCTAGCTTTTGACACTCTCAGTGCAAAACCTTCCCCTGTGCCATCTTGATAAATGGGGGAGAATCCCTGGCATGTCCTGTCTATAGTATCAGACTCAGTTTGTGGGGGAGGTGCTGCAGGATCTGCCCTTATGAAGCCTGAATATGCCACAGCCTTCACCCTCCTGCCAACACTGGGTGTGGTGCCTGCACATCAGGGTGAGCCAGTTTGAATGCACCCCTGGATTCTGACACACCCATGACCTCTGTATAGCACCTGCCAGACCTGACCTTCTAGGGTAGCCAGCCAGTCCAGTACTCACCTTGCCTCTGGCTGCCCATGATCCAACTGACTGTTTATGGTAATAGTACTAGCATCATTTATCAGCATCATTCTTCCACATACACTTAACTCCTGCCATTCTGAAGTTCTTTTAACTATTTAAGACAATATTTCTCTTTTCTCAAAAATTTATAAATACTGTTCCTCCAGGCTTAGAACATAATTGGACCAAAATGTTATTGCTTTAAAGTATTTTATTTAATCCAGGATTTTAATTAATTCTAATTGATCTGTGTTTAGGGTTTACTTTATATCTCATTGTTTAAACAAATATTTTTCATAAAGATTATGTTTTAGTAATTCTGCAGGTTTCCTCATGCTGGGAATAAGAGGTTATCTGTATTGACCTACTTTCTGGCCATCAATGTACTTGTGAGGCAGGAAACCTAAATAGAAGTGCCAGGTCCTTCTCCCTCCCCTTACTAAGAAACCACACTTGCAAGAGGAAACAAGTTTACCTTAGGAAGAAAGTCACAGAGACAAACAAGGACCAGTTCTATCCAGTTAGATCAGGCACCCTTACTGAAAAGTGACTATAGCCAATTATTATGCCATTATAACATTAATATTGCAGATAGACCAGTATCCATAATGCACTGAGGCCATGACAGTTCTATAAAGGACCACATAAGGACATAACCTCTCCCTCCATTGGAAAAGTGGTCCCTTTCCTGCTTAATCTCAGCTCCACCCATAACTGCTCCATGAGTTTCTCCCCACTAGTCCAAAATATAAGCCTAACCCTTGAAACCCTTGGGGTGACTAATTCTTGAGTCTTCCTGCACTCTCCAAGTGTGCACTTTCACTTTAATAAGTCCTCTAAACTTCACTGAATTGTTCTGTCTCACTCTCGAATCCTTTCTTATGCAATAACAAGAACCTGGACACTGCACTGGGTTGAGGCCTCACTGTGGGTCTCCAACATCACTTAGAGAGGTTTAATTTGATCCTAGGATATAACTCATTGTGTTCAGAATGCAAAACGCCCTGTGATCTGGAGGAAGGCAGGAAGCCTGCATTTTTTCATAGCTCCTATGGTTGACTGTACATTGGGCATTTCACTCATTTAGACCTCATCAGCTGAAAGGAAAATAATAAAACGAAGTCACTGAAGTAAAAAAAAAAAACTTCTGGAAATAACAATTTAGCTTGATAAGAATGATGTCCTTGGTGAGCATCTAGGAGAGGCACCTAACCCCATTTGTGTATAGAGAAAAAGAAATGTCTATATCACTTCTTAACAATGAGTGATAGTTATTTGGAAGTTGGTCTTTATCCTGTGCACAATTGGGAGCCATTAAAGAATTTAATGTAGGGATTTGCCTTGACACAATTTTCTTGAAGTAGAGATAGAAAGAGATGTGGAAATCACCACATTTGCACAACAAAATAAAGTAGAAGTGAGTCCTTTCAATTATGAAAAGAGGTATTTTAGGATTTCACCCAATGATTTTAAATAGACTAAATGCAAGTCTGCAGATGATAAATGGATAATCAATTTTATAAAGCAAAACAAATAGATTTAATTCTAATTAGCTTTATATTTTATCTTTTAAAAAAGCCAAATATATTTTATATTCAATCATAATGACTTTTCTGGCCACTCTTAATCATGGAACGAGCAATTATCTTTTTAAACAATTTTATTGATAGTATAATCTATGTACCATTCAATCCAATCATTTAAAGTATAAAAATCAGTGGGTTTTTTGTATATTCACAATTATGAACAATCACCACTATAGTGAATTTTAGAACATTTCATTGCCTCACAGAGAAAACCTGTATCCTTTAGCTATCATTATCCTATATTCCCATTCAATGCATCTCCAGCCTTAACTGACTATTAATTTCCTTTCATTTTTTATAAATATGTTTTTATTGATTTCAGAGAGGAAGGGAGAGGAGAGAGAAATAGAAACATCAATGATGAGAGAGAATCATTGATCAGCTACCTCCTGCAAGCCCCACACTTCAGTTTGAGCCCGCAACCTGGGCATGTGCTCTGACTAGGAATCAAATCGTGACCTCTTGGTTCATAGATCCAGGGTCTACCACTGAACCATGCCAGCCAAGCTATTAATTTCCTTTCTATCACTATAGATTTCCTATACTAGATTTTTAAATGAATCAGTTCATGTGTATGGTGTATTGTGACTGACTTCTTCCACTTGTCATAATGTTTCCAAGGTTTATCCATGTTGTAACACATATGAATATTTCATTTCTTATTATAGCCAAGTAACATTCCATTGTATATATGTATATACCACATTTTGTACTAGTATATCTATTCCCTTGTTGATGATCATTTAGGTTGCTTCTACATTTTGGCTATTATAAATAATGCTGCTAAAAACTTTCATATTTTAGGTTTTGTTTGGATATCTGTGTTCTTTTATCTTGAATAAATAGGTGGAGTGCAATTATTAGGTCAAATGGTACTTCAGTGTTTAATTGTTTGATAAACTGCCAGATTGTTTTCTACAGTGGCTGAACCATTTTACATTCTCACCAGCAGCAGTGTACGAAATTTCTGTACACTCTCATTAATACTTTCTCTCTCAGTTTTTGATTCTAGCCATCCCAGCGAGTGTATAGAAGTATCCATGTGGCTTTGATTTACATTTACCTGATAATTAATGATGCCAAGCATCTTTTCATGTGTTTATTGGCTATTTGTATATTATTGGAGAAAAATCTATTCAGATCTTTTGCCCATTTTTACTTGGGTAATTTGTCTTTATTATTTAATTTTAAGAGATCTTAATATATTGTAGATACAAATCCCTTACCAGATATATGATTTGCAAATACCTTTTCTCTCTCTGATGGTTATTGTTATTTAAAAATTATATTGTATTTTTTATTGTTACCATTACTACAGATGTCCACCATTCCCCCCTCTTTTAACCCTCCACCCAGACCCCACCATACCTCCCACTGGCCCTCACCCCATTGTTGTCTGGGTGCAATCAATACTCCATTGTATGCTCATGCCTCCTTTGTCAAATATTAATTCAGCTTAATGGCTTGAGTTGATTTTGGGTCTCTGTTCTGTTCTATTGATCTATATGCCTATTCTTGTGCCAGTACCAGGCTGTTTTGATTACAGTGGCTTTGTAATACAACTTGAAATCTGGTATTGTGATCCCACCAACATTGTTCTTTTTTCTCAATATGGCTGCAGCTATTCAGGGTCTTTTTTGGTTTCATATAAATTTTGGAGTATTTGTTCTGGATATGTGAAATATGATGTTGGTATTTTAATAGGGATTGCATTGACTCTGTAGATTGATTTGAGTAGTGTGGACATTTTAATGAAGTTAATTCTATCAATCCATGAACATGGTATATTTTTCCATTTGTTTATATATATATTCCTCTATGTTCAATTAATATTTGACAATGGAGGCAAGAGCATACAATGAGTAAAAACAGTCTCTTCCATAAATGGCATTGGTAAAATTGGACAGGTACATGCAAAAAATGAAACTAGACCACCAACTTACACCATATACAAGAATAAACTCAAAATGGATAAAAGATTTAAATGTAAGACATGAAACCATAAAAATCCTAGAAGGAAACTTAGGCAGCAAAAGGTCAGACATCTCACATAACAGAATTTTCAGATACATCTCCTTGGGCAAGGGAAACAACGGAGAAAATAAGCTAATGGGACTACATCAAAACAAAAAGCTCTGTACAGCAAAAGAAACTAGCGTCAAAATGAAAAGGGAACTCATTGTATGGGAGAATATATTTTCCAATGACACATCTGATAAGGGGTTAGTTTCCAAAATATATAAAGTACACATACATCTCAACAAAAGGAAGACAAACAACCCAATTAAAAAATAGGTAGAGGACCTGAATAGACACTTCTTTAAAGAGGATATACAGATGGCCAAGAGACATACGAAAAAGTGCTCAACATCACTAATTATCAGAGAGATGTAAATTGAAATGATGATGAGGTACCACCTTCCAACTGCCAAAATGGCTACCATCAATAAATCAACAAACAACAAATGCTGACAAGGATGTGGGGGGAAAAAGGGAACCCTAGTACATTACTGATGGGAATGCAGACTATTGCAGCCACTATGGGAAACAATATATAGTTTCCTCAAAAAATTAAATATGAAACTCCCATTTAACCCAATGATCCCACTTCTAGGAATATATCCTAAGTAACTCAAAACACCAATCAAAAAGAATATATGCACTCCTATGTTCACAGCAGTGCAATTTACAATAGCTAAGATCTGGAAACAGCCCAAATGCCCATCAGTAGATGAGTGGGTAAAAAAGACAGTGGTACATTTACCTCATGGGATACTATGCAGCAGTAAAAAAGAAGAATCTCTTACCCTTTAAATTAGCATGGAGGGACCTGGAAAGTACTATGCTAAGCGAAGTAAGCCAGTCAGAGAAAGATAAGTATCACATGATCTCAAGCATATGTGGAATCTAATAAACAAAATAAACTGATTAACAAAATAGAGCCAGAGACATAGAAGAATGGAACAGACTGTCAAATCTCAGAGGTATGGTGGGATGAGTGGGTAGGTGGGAAGAGATTAACCAAAGAACTTGTATGCATAACCGTGGACACAGACAATAGTGTGGTGAAGGCCTGGGCCTGGGGGCAGGGACAGGCTAGAAGGGAACATATGTAATATTTTCAACATTAAAGATTTACTGGAGGAGAACCCAAGATGGCGGCATAGGTAAACACCGTAAATTGCTGCCTCCCACAACAACTTCAAAAATACAACTAAAAGACAAAACAGACATCATCCAGAACCACAGGAAGGCTGCCTGAGTGGAAATTCTACAACTCGAAGGAAAGATAAAAGCACACTGAGACTCAGAGGAGGTACGGAAGTAAAGTGCAGAGGTATGGAGGCGCACGTGGAAAGGGCTGGCAACTGAGAACGCGGCTGTCTTTTTGAATTGGGAGGGAGTCACAAGCCCCCGACTGCTCTGAACTCCAATTCTGAGAAGTCTCTGGGGACCCAGACTCATACGGGGAGAAACTGGACTGTCTGGCAGCGGGCAGAGCTCTGAACTCGAGGGCGGCTTTCTCTCAGAGGTGCTTGCAGCAATTACCGGGACACTGAGATGCGGGGCCTCTTAGGGCAGAACTGAGGAGCAGCCATAGCTGTTTGTTCCGCCCTGTTGATTCCCTGAGACCCTGCCCCATCCAAGCTTCGGCAGAGGCTTTTGCATATGAATGCCCTGGCCCTTTGCAATCTGAAAATTACCTAACAAACTGCAGCTGGGCCAGACAGACCCAGAACTTCCAAGAGAAGGCCTAAGGTCCCACAGAAGCTTGCATTGCTTCACAGCTGGGCCTCATCTGGGCACCTCCAAACCCCAAACAAGGAAGGGGAATCTGCAGATCTCTTTGTAGCTCCTGCTGGGTAGCCTCAGGCCGAGGCTAAATTAGCACCTCCTTAGATCCAAGAGCCAGTGTACCCAGTGGTCAGAGTGGGACCATCTAGATTACAACTCAGATGCATAAGGGAAACACTCAGGGGGCAGACTCAGTGAGCACCAAAGCCCCACTGAAGCAAGTCTTGCCCCAGAAGGGTGTCTTCAGCACAGAAGTTCTCCCACCATAGACACAACTGTTTCTCATAGCCAATTGGCCTGGAGGTCAATTCCTCCCAGTGATACCTACAACAATCAAGGCTTAACTACAACAAGACTGTGCACAAAGCCCACAAAGGGGTGCACCAAGAGTGTCCACCTCAGGTAATTGGGGAGGCTGAGCCACTGGGCCCTATAGGACACCTAGCACACAAAGCCACTCTACCAACACAGGGAAGCATAAAAAATGCAGAGACAAAGAAACAGGTCACAAATGACAGAAATGGAGGAAAGCAAACGACTGGATATAGAGTTCAAAACCACACTTTTAAGGTTTTTCAAGAA
>NW_005370902.1:105561-116931 GCF_000412655.1 Myotis brandtii | reverse complement strand
TAAAAGCAGCAAGAGAAAGAAAGTCAGTTACCTACAAGGGAGTACCCATACGACTGTCAGCTGATTTCTCAACAGAAACTTTGCAGGCCAGAAGGGAGTGGCAAGAAATATTCAAAGTGATGAATACCAAGAACCTACAACCAAGATTACTTTATCCAGCAAAGCTATCATTCAGAATTGAAGGTCAGATAAAGAGCTTCACAGATAAGGAAAAGCTAAAGGAGTTCATCACCACCAAACCAGTATTATATGAAATGCTGAAAGGTATTCTTTAAGAAGAGGAAGAAGAAAAAGGTAAAGATAAAAATTATGAACAGCAAATACATATCTATCAACAAGTGAATCTAAAAATCAAGTGAATAAAAAATCTGATGAACAGAGTAAACTGGTGAATATAATAGAACCAGGGGCATAGAAAGGGAGTGGACTGACAATTCTTTGGGGGAAAGGGGTTTGGGGGTGCAGGAAGAGACTGGACAAAAATCTTGCACCTATGGATGAGGACAGTGGGAAGGGTAAGGACAGAGGTTGGGGTGGGAACTGGGTGGAGGAGAGCTATGGGGGGGAAAAAAAGAAGAACTGTAATAATCTGAACAATAAATATTTAATAATAATAAAAAAAGATTTACTAATAAAGAAATAAAAAATACAATTGAACCATCAAAAAACAGAAAATAAGAATAAAGAAGAGAGGAAGGAAAATAGTATTAAAAGAAAAAGGAAGAAAATAATTATGAAAAGGAAAGTAGAGGAGAAAACAGATAGACAAAAATAAGAAAAGGAAAAACAAAGGTGAAAAAAGAATCTAAAAAAAATGTGCAGTAGTGAAGGTGCTTCAGTTCCTCTACTCTTGTTTTTGGCATGCCTTAGTCCTGCCAGGTATTCAGGAGAGTGTTGAATTTCCCTGTGATACATTGTTCCTTCGTGTTGTAAACCACAGTCCTGATTTTAAGGCAGGCCGTATTTGTTTCCCAGACTGCCTTTATCTGTATTTACAGAAGAGTCAGTTTGTGGATCAGCCCCTGGGTGGCAGTGTTTCTGGATTGACCTCTGAGGCTATAAGTCCTCTCTATTCAGCAGTTGGGTTTATTTTCCCTATCGCACTTAAAACTGGTTTGGGAGAGTCAACTGTCCTAGAACCTGTTCTTCAGTTGTTACTCCCGCTCTGTTTCCCAGGTTCCACAAAAACAACTTTTCCCTGCAGTCTCTGAGAGTGACCCCGACTGGGCAATCCCATGTACTGGGTTTAATAATCAAATGCAAAGATTCAATGGGAAGAGAGAGGACAAGGGTCTCAGAGGTTGCGCGAATTCACAACCCCCCACCTTTCAGTTCTGTGCGCAGTCCCTTCCGAGCACTCTCTCTTCCCCAGTGCTAAGCAGCCGGCACACTGGCAAAATCCAAGGCTGCTTTTTTTGCACCCAGTCCAGCTATGGGCTTATTTTTAGCATTCCCTTCTGACAGTAGCCCTGCGGGAGCCCTTCCACACTCGTGGATAACGCTGGCCCCAACAGCTGCGGACTTTGTGGGGCTCAGATTTTCCCCAAGCCACGCGTTCCTCTCTCCAACCTGAGTTGCAAACCACACCTTTAGGGGGAATCTACCTTTCCATGGGGGGAAGCAGGGTTCCTCTAAGTTCACGTAGTCACGCTGCTTGGGGTCCGTTGATTCTGGGTTAGTAGCCGATCTCTGGATGCCGTGGATGCCGGGTCTTTGGCTTTATAAGCTCCCATTAACAGCCATTCAAGATGGTGTGGTCTCCGCGACTGAGCCGGCACTCCGGGAGAGATTTCAGCTGCAATCTCCAACCGTTCCATTTCTCTGGGAGTTCTCTGTCTTTCCCAGCTGCAAACTGTCTCCCAGCTGAATATCTTCTGCTTATTAGGGCTGTATGTTACCCATTTCAGCTGCTCACCTTTACCTGCTCTGGGACAAGGCACAGGACACGTCCGTCTATACCTCCACCATTTTCTTCCCCATCTGTGTTTCTATTTTTTTATTCTTTTTTTCTTTTTGCTCTTCTGATTGGGTATTTTTTTCTTCCTCATATTCCATATCATTAATTTGATTCTTGGAATCCTCTACTCTAGTGTTGAATCCCTGTAAATTGCTCTTTATTTCAGTTAGTGCATGCTTAATTTCTGACTGGTCTTTTTTTATGTCTTTGACATTCTCACTAAGATCCTTGAAAGTCTCACTAAGTCCCTCGAAACTCTCATTAAGTCCTTTTAAGCCCTCATTAATATCTTTGAGTAACCTTATAATTATTGTTTTGAACTGTGTATCCAGTAGCTTGCTTGCTTCCATTTCTTTCAAGTTTGGCTGTTTCCCTCTATTTTTTTATATGCATTAGGTAGAGCTGTTATGTCTCCTGGAATTGGTACAATGGCCTTGTGTAGTAGATTTCCTGTAGGGGCCAGTAGCTCAGCCTCCCCAGTCACCTGAGCTGGACACTCAAAGTGCACCCCTGTTGTAGTTGAGCCATGATTGCTGTTGGCATCACTGGGAGGAATTGGGTGTGAGGACCTCCAGGCCAATTGGCTGTGAGGACCAGCTACATTTACAATGGAAGAACTGCTATGCAAGAGACACCCTTATGGAAAAGGACTTGCTTCAGTGGGGCTTTTTCTTTTTTTAATATATTTTTATTGAGTTCAGAGAGGAAGGGAGAGGAAGAAAGATAGAAACATCAATGATGAGAGAGAATCATTGATTGGCTGCCTCCAGCATGACCCATACTGGGGATTGAGATTGCAACCTGGGCATATGCCATGACTGCAAATTGAACTCATGACCTCCTGAGTCATAGTTCAACAGTTAACCACTGTGCAACACCAGCCAGGACAGTGGGGCTTTGATCCTTCCTGAATCTTCCCCTTGAGTTTGTTGCTTGTGGATGTGTAGAGTTGTAAACTGATATGGTTTGAAGCTGTCCACCAGGTACACTGGCTCTGGGGCCTTCTGGGAGTTCCAAAGTCAGCCACTGCCTAGGGCTACCAGCAGGAGCTACAGAGAGATCTACAGATAGCTATTACTTGTATTAGGCTAGGAAGTGCACAAGCAAGGCCCAGCTGTGAAGCAAGGTATGCTAGTGCTAGTGCCTGGTTTTGAGCCTTTTATTGATAGGTTTGGGGCACTCTCACTCCAGTTGATGCTTTTTTAAGAGATTTTAGCAAAGTCTGAAGCCTGAGCCAGGACAGGCCATTCATGTGGAAAAGCAGCTTCAAATAGCTTGGGTGGAACTGGAAATTCTATGGGTTGGAGTCTCAGGGAATCACCAGGGTGGAGCAAAAAGTGCAGTTCAAGCTGTTGGAGACTCAGATATGGCTGCCAGTCAGCTCTGTGATAGAAAGGTCCCAGCACAGGAACAATGACCCCTGTGAGCCCTCCTGCCTGGGAGAAAGCTGCCCATGACTTCCTGCCCCAATGCCAGACAGTCCAGTTCCTCCCTGTATGTTCCTGGAATCCCCCAAAGCTGCCACCTGGTGCTGGAGATAAGAGAAAACAGGACTGTGTAAGTCTTGTGTGGTCCTTTTAAGAGGAACATCTGGGACTCCAGCAACCTTCATGTCACTCAACCACAATCCCCACTAGTTTTTACCGCCAGAAGTTACAGTGACTTCTCTTCCCAGTACTGGAACCCTGAGCTGAGGGGGGGGGGTCTTGTGTAGAGTTGGACCCCCTGTTTCTCACTGGAAACCTTGGAGGTATTCCTCCCAATTAAAAAAAAACACTACATGTGGGTGTCAGACCAGACCTTTCCAGGCCTCCGCCCCTCCTACCAGTCTCAATGTGCTTTCTTCTTTACTTCTCTAGTTGTAGGACTTCCATTCAGCCAGATTTCAGGTGCTTCTGAATGATGGTTGTCCTATATTTTTGTTTTAATTTTGATGTGTTTGTGGGAGGCGGTGAGTACTGGCATTTACCTATGCCGCCATAATGGTTCTCCAGTTGACTTTTACCTTAAAAAATTTAACAGGTAAGCCCAGCTGGTGTTGCTCAGTGGTTAATCATTGACCCATGAACAAGAGATCAAGGTTCAATTCCCAGTCAGGTCATATGCCAGGTTAAGGACTCGATCCCCAGTAGGCCTTAGTCCTGCCAGGTATTCAGGAGAGTGTTGAATTTCCCTGTGATACATTGTTCCTTCGTGTTGTAAACCACAGTCCTGATTTTAAGGCAGGCCGTATTTGTTTCCCAGACTGCCTTTATCTGTATTTACAGAAGAGTCAGTTTGTGGATCAGCCCCTGGGTGGCAGTGTTTCTGGATTGACCTCTGAGGCTATAAGTCCTCTCTATTCAGCAGTTGGGTTTATTTTCCCTATCGCACTTAAAACTGGTTTGGGAGAGTCAACTGTCCTAGAACCTGTTCTTCAGTTGTTACTCCCGCTCTGTTTCCCAGGTTCCACAAAAACAACTTTTCCCTGCAGTCTCTGAGAGTGACCCCGACTGGGCAATCCCATGTACTGGGTTTAATAATCAAATGCAAAGATTCAATGGGAAGAGAGAGGACAAGGGTCTCAGAGGTTGCGCGAATTCACAACCCCCCACCTTTCAGTTCTGTGCGCAGTCCCTTCCGAGCACTCTCTCTTCCCCAGTGCTAAGCAGCCGGCACACTGGCAAAATCCAAGGCTGCTTTTTTTGCACCCAGTCCAGCTATGGGCTTATTTTTAGCATTCCCTTCTGACAGTAGCCCTGCGGGAGCCCTTCCACACTCGTGGATAACGCTGGCCCCAACAGCTGCGGACTTTGTGGGGCTCAGATTTTCCCCAAGCCACGCGTTCCTCTCTCCAACCTGAGTTGCAAACCACACCTTTAGGGGGAATCTACCTTTCCATGGGGGGAAGCAGGGTTCCTCTAAGTTCACGTAGTCACGCTGCTTGGGGTCCGTTGATTCTGGGTTAGTAGCCGATCTCTGGATGCCGTGGATGCCGGGTCTTTGGCTTTATAAGCTCCCATTAACAGCCATTCAAGATGGTGTGGTCTCCGCGACTGAGCCGGCACTCCGGGAGAGATTTCAGCTGCAATCTCCAACCGTTCCATTTCTCTGGGAGTTCTCTGTCTTTCCCAGCTGCAAACTGTCTCCCAGCTGAATATCTTCTGCTTATTAGGGCTGTATGTTACCCATTTCAGCTGCTCACCCTTACCTGCTCTGGGACAAGGCACAGGACACGTCCGTCTATACCTCCACCATTTTCTTCCCCATCTGTGTTTCTATTTTTTTATTCTTTTTTTCTTTTTGCTCTTCTGATTGGGTATTTTTTTCTTCCTCATATTCCATATCATTAATTTGATTCTTGGAATCCTCTACTCTAGTGTTGAATCCCTGTAAATTGCTCTTTATTTCAGTTAGTGCATGCTTAATTTCTGACTGGTCTTTTTTTATGTCTTTGACATTCTCACTAAGATCCTTGAAAGTCTCACTAAGTCCCTCGAAACTCTCATTAAGTCCTTTTAAGCCCTCATTAATATCTTTGAGTAACCTTATAATTATTGTTTTGAACTGTGTATCCAGTAGCTTGCTTGCTTCCATTTCTTTCAAGTTTGGCTGTTTCCCTCTATTTTTTTATATGCATTAGGTAGAGCTGTTATGTCTCCTGGAATTGGTACAATGGCCTTGTGTAGTAGATTTCCTGTAGGGGCCAGTAGCTCAGCCTCCCCAGTCACCTGAGCTGGACACTCAAAGTGCACCCCTGTTGTAGTTGAGCCATGATTGCTGTTGGCATCACTGGGAGGAATTGGGTGTGAGGACCTCCAGGCCAATTGGCTGTGAGGACCAGCTACATTTACAATGGAAGAACTGCTATGCAAGAGACACCCTTATGGAAAAGGACTTGCTTCAGTGGGGCTTTTTCTTTTTTTAATATATTTTTATTGAGTTCAGAGAGGAAGGGAGAGGAAGAAAGATAGAAACATCAATGATGAGAGAGAATCATTGATTGGCTGCCTCCAGCATGACCCATACTGGGGATTGAGATTGCAACCTGGGCATATGCCATGACTGCAAATTGAACTCATGACCTCCTGAGTCATAGTTCAACAGTTAACCACTGTGCAACACCAGCCAGGACAGTGGGGCTTTGATCCTTCCTGAATCTTCCCCTTGAGTTTGTTGCTTGTGGATGTGTAGAGTTGTAAACTGATATGGTTTGAAGCTGTCCACCAGGTACACTGGCTCTGGGGCCTTCTGGGAGTTCCAAAGTCAGCCACTGCCTAGGGCTACCAGCAGGAGCTACAGAGAGATCTACAGATAGCTATTACTTGTATTAGGCTAGGAAGTGCACAAGCAAGGCCCAGCTGTGAAGCAAGGTATGCTAGTGCTAGTGCCTGGTTTTGAGCCTTTTATTGATAGGTTTGGGGCACTCTCACTCCAGTTGATGCTTTTTTAAGAGATTTTAGCAAAGTCTGAAGCCTGAGCCAGGACAGGCCATTCATGTGGAAAAGCAGCTTCAAATAGCTTGGGTGGAACTGGAAATTCTATGGGTTGGAGTCTCAGGGAATCACCAGGGTGGAGCAAAAAGTGCAGTTCAAGCTGTTGGAGACTCAGATATGGCTGCCAGTCAGCTCTGTGATAGAAAGGTCCCAGCACAGGAACAATGACCCCTGTGAGCCCTCCTGCCTGGGAGAAAGCTGCCCATGACTTCCTGCCCCAATGCCAGACAGTCCAGTTCCTCCCTGTATGTTCCTGGAATCCCCCAAAGCTGCCACCTGGTGCTGGAGATAAGAGAAAACAGGACTGTGTAAGTCTTGTGTGGTCCTTTTAAGAGGAACATCTGGGACTCCAGCAACCTTCATGTCACTCAACCACAATCCCCACTAGTTTTTACCGCCAGAAGTTACAGTGACTTCTCTTCCCAGTACTGGAACCCTGAGCTGAGGGGGGGGGGTCTTGTGTAGAGTTGGACCCCCTGTTTCTCACTGGAAACCTTGGAGGTATTCCTCCCAATTAAAAAAAACACTACATGTAGGTGTCAGACCAGACCTTTCCAGGCCTCCGCCCCTCCTACCAGTCTCAATGTGCTTTCTTCTTTACTTCTCTAGTTGTAGGACTTCCATTCAGCCAGATTTCAGGTGCTTCTGAATGATGGTTGTCCTATATTTTTGTTTTAATTTTGATGTGTTTGTGGGAGGCGGTGAGTACTGGCATTTACCTATGCCGCCATAATGGTTCTCCAGTTGACTTTTACCTTAAAAAATTTAACAGGTAAGCCCAGCTGGTGTTGCTCAGTGGTTAATCATTGACCCATGAACAAGAGATCAAGGTTCAATTCCCAGTCAGGTCATATGCCAGGTTAAGGACTCGATCCCCAGTAGAAGGAGTGCAGGAAGCAGCCAATCAATGATTCTCTCTCATCATTGATGTGTCTATCTCTCTCATGCCCTCTCTCTTCCTCTCTGAAATCAATAAAAATATATATATTTAAAAAACAGCTAATAACAGATGAAAGTTTTACTCCTGCTTCTCAGAGAAAGTATAGTTTAACATCTATACATATATATAAAACCCTAATAAGCAAATAGACCGAATGGCGGAACAACCCAACAACCTAACAACCAATCACTATGACGTGCACTGACCACCAAGGTGTGCATGCGGAACATGTTGGGCATTGGCAGCAGACAGCAGAGTGCAAAACATGGTGGACATCAGCCATGGTGGGATGGTGGAGCAGGTGAGTGGGGGCACCAGACCAAGGCAGGGCACCAGTAGCTGTCATCGGGGCGAGCTTCTGGTGGTTACTGAAAATTCACCAGGTGCTCACACCTTCTGCCAGTGCCTGCACCTGCTGCTGGCACCTGGTGCCAGACCCGATCACTCAGCGCCATCAGCAGGTGCAAGTGGCAGCTGCTGGCCGCAATCACCCCTGAGGGCTTCTCCACCTCCCCCTGCTCCTGAGGGGCAATCGGGACAGCAGCCGCCACTTGCACCCACTGATGGCACCAGCCCCACTTGCACCTGCTGCTGGTGCTGGCCCCAATCGCTCTGCGCAGTCAGCAGTTCTAGTGGGGCTGGTGCCGTCAGCACATGGGAGCAGTGGTAGAGGGAGCAGGGCTACTGGCAGACAGGGGACCAGGGGCCGCAGCAGGAGGAGCCAAGCCAGGGTGCGGAGAATGGGCTGAGACCTGCCCCTGTTCCCACCACAGCCTCATGGCCCACAGTTCCTTTCAAGGTGCACAAATTTGTGCACTGGGCCCCTAGTATAAAATAATTAAAAAGAAAGAATTTCATACACTGTAGTTTTATGCTACATCACTATACATCAGGTAAATGCAAATGAAAGCCACAATGCAATATCACCTCACAGCTCTTAGAATGGCTATTATAAAAAAGATGAGAGATAAAAAGTGCTGTTGAGGTTGTGGAGAAAAAGGGAACCTTAATGTTCTGTTGGTGGGAATGTACATTGGTACAGCCACTATAGAAAACAATATGGAGGGTGCTCAAAAATTAAAAATAGAACTACCATATGATCCAAAAATCCCAGACCTAGATGTAGAAATGAAATCACTATCTCAAAAAGATTCATGTATATTCATTTTTATTGCAGTATTATTCCATTGTTTACAATATCCAAAATATAGAAACAACCTAAGTATCTATAGACTGGTGAATGGATAAAGCGTATATCTAATGGAATATTATTCAGCCATAAAAAGAAGAAATCATTTGCAACAATATGGATGGCCCTTGAGGGTATTGTGCTAAGTAAAATAAGTCAGGTAGAGAAAGATAAATATTGTATGATATCATATATATGGAATCTAAAAACATTAAACTCATAGTAACAGAGAGTAGAATGATGGTTGCCAGGGGATGAAAGGTGCAGTCAATGGGAAGATGTTGGTCACATCATAACAACAGAATGATAATCATGTGAGGTGAAGGATGTGTTAACTCACCTTATTGTGGTACTATTTAACAATTTATATTAAAGCATTGTATTGTACACATTAAACTTACATAATGTTTTACGTTAATTATGTCTAAATAGAGCTGGAAATAAAAAATATATAAAGAGATAGAAGAGAAAAAATGTTATACTGTTTAAGCACAAAACTATAGAATGATGATAAGCTAATTTAATAATGAGAAGGCAAAATTCAAAACAAGGATAATTGTAAGAGTTAAAGATTTAAAATTCATAACTATCAAAGGGTCAGTTTAGAAAGTACACATAAAAATCCTAAAAAAGTGTACTCAACATCAGAGCTTCAAAATACATGAAGCAAAATGGAGTGAAATGAATTGAGGAGTAAACACATCAAAATAGTTAGAAATTTTGCAATCAAGAAGAGGCTTGCCCAGCAGGCATGACTCAGTGATTGATGGTAAACCTATGAACTAGGAGGTAAAAATTTGATTCTCAGTCTGGGCACATCCTCCAGTTGCAGTATTATTCCTTTTTTTAATTTTTGAAATTATATTTATTGTTTTATTATACATATTGTATTCTATTAGAACTGAGAAAAGGGAAGGGCCCAGAGTAAGAATACAAGAGGCAGCTGATCAATGATTCTCTCTTATCATTGATGATTCTCTCTCTCTCTCTCTCTCTCTCTCCCTCTCTCTCTCTTTCTCTCTCCCTCTCTAAAATCAATGAAAAATATTTAAATAAAAAGAAGAGGTTTATCTCCCCTTCTTCCCAACCAAGACCACCTGTGTGACCTGTCAAGAAAAAGCAAAGGTGGGCTCTCTGTCTTGCTGGGATTTCAAATAGGGCAGCTTCTAGGGCAGTGATGGTGAACCTATGACATGCGTGTCAGAGGTGACACGCGAACTCATTTTTTTGGTTGATTTTTCTTTGTTAAATGGCATTTAAATATATAAAATAAATATCAAAAATATGTCTTTGTTTTACTATGGTTGCAAATATCAAAAAATTTCTATATGTGACATGGCACCAGAGTTAAGTTAGGGTTTTTCAAAATGTTGACACGCCGAGCTCAAAAGGTTCACCATCACTGTTCTAGGGGAACCTCCCACCTCATGGCCCTTCCTTCTAAATACAATAATAAAAAAAAAAAATTCTCACCTACTTACCAGATCCTTAATGAGCATTTTTTTTTCCTACTGGAATCCCCCACATGTTGTGAGTACTAAGCAAATTTTATTTATTTATTAGTAATGGTATGTGTCATCAGTTTCAACATCCAAATAAACTCCTGAGTGAACAGCTCACCTGCCTCTGTGGAAACTATGCAGAACATTTTTCAACACTACTTCTCAAGAATGGTTAAAAATATGTTCTCACACAGTTAATAGGATATTGAAGAATTAACTCTATCCACCAATTTGATTTCATTGACATTTAACATTTAACATTTATTGACATGACACATTTACCAAGCTAGATCATATATTGGGCCATAAAAAGTCACAGTTAATATCAAAAGATTAAAATTATACATAGTATGCTCTATAGCCAGATGAAATTAGATAAAAATCAATAACAATAAGACATATAGAAAATATCCAAGGTTGCGTAATACAACCTTGTATGTGATCAACATACAAAATCAATTATATTTATATACGTTAGCAATGAACAATTGAAAAATTAAAATGAAAATATCTACTATTTTTATAGCATCAAACAGCATAAAATACTTTGTGAAGATGCATCTTTAAAAAATGATTAATTTACAGCTGAAAAATTGTTGCAACCAATAGAGGTCAGACATTTAAGTGCAATATGATGCTCCAATGCTAAAGTCATCCAGTCTAGAATTCTGTATCCTAATTTTCAAGTATTTTCTAAATGTTATTACATCATTAAAGTTTTTTTAAAAAGCTCAAAGCATTCCCTGCCTGTTTGGATAGTTGTTTTATACTATATATAATCCAACTTGCAAAATTCAAAAGAGCAATGTAATCCAGAAACACAGAAGGAAAGCACTATCAGCATGGTGATTTTCTGAAAATAAAGTAAAATTAAAGTAACAATGGCGTCATAGTTCCAAATACAATCCTATCTAATAAAGACGGAATATGCAAATTGACCATAACTTCACAACAAAGATGGCGGCGCCCACAGCCAATAAGGAGGGAATATGCAAATTGACGTGACAAGGTGAGAGGCGGAAGGCAGCTCCAGTCCTGAGCGAAGGTGGAAAGGCGGCTCTGGGCAGGAGTGAAGGCAGTGACGGGAGCCAGGGGAAGGAAGGCCTATTCTTGCATGAATCTTTATGCATCAGGCCTCTAGTCTACACTAATAAAAGAGAAACATGGTAATTGGCGTACGACCGCTACCCTTCCCATTGGCTAATCAGCATATCCTTATGCAAATTAACTGTCAGCCAAGATGGTGGCCGGCAGCCAGGCACTGAAGTGAGCAGGGAGGCTTGCTTGCTTCAGTGACTGCGGACTCC
>NW_005370902.1:45298-104286 GCF_000412655.1 Myotis brandtii | reverse complement strand
CCCTCCCCCCCGAGTGCACAAATTTTTGTGCACCGGGCCTCTAGTATCCTAATAGTAGACAAACATGGTAATTGACCATACCTTTGCTACACCTCCCATTGGCTAATCAGCAAGATATTCACATTAACCGCCAACAAAGATGGCGGTTAATTTGCATATGTAGGCGCGAAGCGGAGAAGCGAAGACTGAAGGCGGCTCCGGCCAGAGCAGCACAGGCTTGAAGGTGGTTCTGGCCGGAGCAGTGCAGGCTTGAAGGCGGCTCCGGCAGGAGCAGTGAAGACTGAAGGCGGCTCTGGCCAGAGCGACGGCCTGGGTCCTGGGTGCCGGCAGCCAGGGGGAGGGAAGGCCTATTGCAGGAATCTTTTCATGCAACAGGCTTCTAGTCTAATAATAATAGGTTAGAGAACTCTTTAGGCATTTCAAAACCTAAATACCATTGGGAGCATAACCACAAATATGTGCTCTCTTCCTATATTTGAACTGACTTGTGACAGCATCTGTAGCAGCAGATCACCATGAATGCTCTGAGGCCAGCTCATAATAGATCAGGCATATTCTGCTTGTTCGGTGGATCACTGAGCTATCATGTACAAAATCCAATTACTCTGAGGCCTCCATGCTGGAGAAGCCACATGAAGATGCTCTAGCTGACAATTCAATGTGAGCTCAGCCTCAGTATCCTTGCCAATTTGTTAGACATGCCAGTGAAGACACCATTTTGGAAGTGGAGCCTCCTGCAGTCTGCAGTGGAATCTGGCAGTCATTGGAATTGCTCTAGCCATTCTGGTCATCCCAGATGAAGCCACAGACATCACAGAAAAGGAGAGTTTATACGAAATCTCCATTGGGCACTGTGACAATCTCTGACCCATAGGAACCATGTTCCTATTTTATGCCAATAAGTTTGGAGTGATGCTTTAGGCAGCACTGGAATACACAGTGAAATTTACTGGGCTTTTGTAAAGCAGAAATACCCAAAATGTGGGTCAACCTGGGCAAATACTTTGTCTGCTTTTATCAATTATCCCCTGCCTATGTAAGAGCAAGGGGAAGAAAAAGCTGTTGCATGGTAAAAATATGTGGTGGTAGATGTTTAAATACAACAGAAATATTAACATAATATCTTTCAAATTCAAAATTCCCAAAATGTTCTCTTATGCTGAAGAAATATTAATTTACAACCTCAATGATTTTACACTGGTTGGTTATTAAAGTTCTTTTTGTACCAGCACTATCAATTCCCACCCAAAATATTGGATTTTCTACCACATTTTACTTTGTATATAAACTGCTAAAATACATGTATATATCCATAAAAATGAATTCCTCTTGTTGTTGTTTTTATTTTAAACGTAGTCTACATAATTAAGAGTTTATTTTACTTAAACTGAAAATGATTTGCTAAAGGCAAAAATGTACATCTGTGTGTTTGTTTCTATGAAATTTTAAAAGATTCTTTTCTCGCTTATTCTTTTTCTTATTGAAATCTTTTATTCTGAATTTGTTGGTGTTTAATGAAAACAGCATTGTCCATAATTCATTGTGCTTTGTGTTAGGTATATTCTGAATCCTTTCCCTGTGTTCATTATTCTTCCATTTTGCCCCACTTGTGGCTCCTCCCCTCTCTGTAATTGTCCTGTTATTCTCATTTCTGGTGTCACAAGAGACAGCTGAATGGCTGAGAAAAGTAGCTTAGACCTGGTTTCTTGCAACCAGCTGCACCTGTATCTGGCTTAACTGTTAGCCCTGACCTTTACAAAAGACATATAAATATCCCGCCCTCCCTACTCTTGCTTGCTGACACCGATATACTGGTCTCAGCCTGCTGTGCAAGAATGTAATAAAATTTCTTAAACTATCACAATGTCTCTTGGCCTGGTTCCTGTTGGTTCAAACCCAACACCCTGAATTTATGACACCAACTTATATTTGGCCAATTGGGAACCAGGTCAAACTGCATTATTCTTTGAAGGTCTAGTCAGTTGATAAGTGACAATTATTTCTTTCATGTAACCTTTAACAGAAATTCATAAGTTTCATTGATTATGCCCCAAAAGATGAGGGACCCGTGGTAATTCAGATGGGCACCTCTGAAAAGATTTGTCTGTTTTCTGTCCAGTTCTAACCAGATTATTTTTAAAACTATAGGAAAAGACTGAAATTCCCCTTCAATATGAAACTGCATGCAAGTTTGTACAACATTAACTGGAAAAAACAAGATTCCCAACATGGAACTCAATAAACCTCCATAGAAAAAATCATTGATCAATGAGTAGTTGCAGTAGGCAGATGCTCCTTAATGGGACTCTCAAGGGCAACCCCCCCAACAAAACAAACACACACACACACACACACACACCAAAAAAACAAAACAAAAAAAAACCAACAAACAGGACATTGCTAAACCCATTATGGAAAAGAACAAGTGTCAAGACACAATAATACTCTCCAATTCCATGTCATTTCAGTCCCTTGAAAGCCTGATAAAAGTGTTTGTAAATTTGTTATTATGCTTATGTTCTTGAAGCAATGTTTGAACTCTTTCCAATGAAATGAAAATTGCTTCTGTTGTCCCTGCAAGTAATGCTGCCATGCTATGGGTTGCAAACTCTGGGTTACTGATATGCTGATGGAAATGGCAAGATAAAACCTCATACAGACTAAATGTAAGTTCCAGTGTAGTTGTCTTCTGCATTAATGGGGGGAGGATTCTACCATACAAGTTTTGAAATACATCCATTTTAAACTGAAGCACTACATCCCTGATTTTGATTACATACAGCTGTTGCCAAAAGAGGACCTTCTAAATGGGAAATGTTATCACTACATTGTTGAAAGCTACATAGCATCCATACAAATGATGTTGCATTTCGCCAAAATCTGTAATATAAAGTGATATATTTTATTTTGAAGATGTTATTATGAACAAACTCTTTTCATGAACTTCTGAATCCATCATGTGGCTTAAGGTCTGTCTTCTTCATGAAAGATTTTTTTAACCCTTAGTTGTGAAGAATTATGACTGGATATTACTGCAGACCCAAAGTCTCACCTGTAACAACATCTGGACCAGGTGTTTTGAGGAACGGTAGCTTTTTGGTAACATTCTCAATATTTTTCCATTGTTAATGGCCTGTTAGGTTCTCTCTTCTAGAGTCAATTTTGATAACTGAATTTCATGCTTCTCTCGCTCACCAGTTGGGTGCCAGGCTCCATTCTAGGTAGCCACTTGTAGGCGGGTCAGTGAGCAATCCCTCTCAGGCAGGCACAGACCTTTTCTTACTGCAGTTCTCTTTTCTCATTTAAATGCCCAAAAGGTCATGATAGGTGTTTAGTCAGCAACATGGCGACCAGTAGGACGGGAGTGAGTGAGAGAGTGTGAGTGAGCAAGGAAGTGAGAGGGGAATATGCGGATGTGCCTGGTGCATGTGTGTGTGAGTATGTGTGTGTGTGAGTGAGAGACAAATCTTGCAGGAGTCTCAGGGGCTGGAAGATCAGGCACTGATCTGTGCTACAGGCACTTCCCAGGTAGAAAAAAAAACACCCAATCATAGCAGCAATTGGGAAAAAAATTAAAAAGTGGGAGGAGAGTTTAAGGGAGCTATGTAACAACATGAAACGAAGCAACATCCACATAATAGGGTGCCAGAAGCCAGTCCATCCTTGCTGCTTGACACAGTCGCTGCAGGAAAGAAACATCTGCACAGCATATGTTTCAAGGGACCTGGCATATATAGCATATTGTTCTTAATATGTTTGCTCTCCTTAGCGCCATGTGTTTTAACCAAGGTCACCTCTCCAAGAAAGGTTGTTTCCCCAGGTGGGGATTTTTCCCTGAGGTTAGGGAGGGGATACAACCCCTTAACTAAGTGCCAGGCGGGTAGTTAATCACTTTAACTACAAACAATCACGCTTAAACTACATAATCTTTACTCCCTGGAATGGAGATAAGAAACGCCCTAACCTTTACAATAGAAATTGACAGGATTAAAATCGACTGGTATAAATACAGATGTAACAAGACAATAAAGATCAGATCCTGTCAGATCCTAACCAGAACTTGGCCAGAACTTCCGCTGGAGTTCCAAAGCAGAACTTCACTGGAGATCCGGACCAGAACTTTGGCTGGAGATCCTGGCTAGAGGTCCTGACTAGGCTGCTGATCAACTGAAGGCTGTTTCCGTGTCATTCCTTCTTCGCTGACTCCGTCCACACCTTTGGGGACCCCTGGACCTGCTGGGGTCGGACCCCAGCAATAGGGCTCCCAGAAGGAGAAGAAGCTGAACAAGGAATAGAAAGCCTGTTTAAAGAGATAATGACAGGAAAGTTCTCTGACTTGGGGAAGAAAAAAGTCATAAAAGTCCAGGAGACACACAGAGTCCCAAACAAGATGAATTGATTATTGGGAAAAAATAATCCAAAAGACCCACTTCAAGACACATCATAATTAAAATGGCAGAAGTTAAAGACAAAGAAAGAATCTTAAAGGCTGTAAGAGAAAGAAACAAAATTACCTACATCCCTTGTATTATTAGATTATTCACAGACAGTCCCAAACAAGATGACCCAAAAGACCCACTTCAGGACACATCATAATTAAAATGGCAGAAGTTAAAGACAAAGAAAGAATCTTAAAAACTGTAAGAGAAAGAAACAAAATTACCTACATCCCTTGTATTATTACAATATCCACTGATTTCTCAACAGAAAAACATCAGGCCAGAAGGGAGTGGCATAAAGTATGCAAAGTAATGAAAAGCAAGAGAATGAATACAAGAATACTCTATCCAGCAAGGCTATCATTCAAAATTAAAGGTGAAATAAGAAGCTTTGCAGACAAAAAAAGGCTAAAGGAGTTTATTACCACCAAACCAGCAATGCAAGAAATCCTAAAGGGACAGCTGTCTGAAGAAGAAATAGAAAGAGAGGGAGAAATACAGGCATAAAAAAATGGCAACAAATACCTATCAGTGGATTAAATATTCTAATTAAAAGACATAGGGTAGCTAAATGGAGAAGAAAACATGACAAGAGATAAGAAAAGCCACTTCATAATGCTAAAGGGTCTATATAACAAGAGGATATAATTCTGGTAAACATATATGCACCCAATACAGAAACAACCACATATATAAAAAACTCTGGAGGATATCAAGGGTGAGATAGACAGCAATACAATCATAGTAGGGGACTTCAATACCCCACTTTCATCACTTGATAAATCTTCAGGGGAAAAAAAATCAACAAGAAAACAGCAATCCTAAATGACACACTAGATCAAATGGAACTAATTGACATCTTCAGAACATTTCACCCCAAAGCTATGGAATATACATTCTTCTCAAGTGCACATGGGACATTTTCAAAGAGAGACCACATGTTAGGTCACAATCTAAGTCTACGCAAAGTCAAGAAAATTGAAATTATATCAAGCATCTTCTTAGATCACAATGACATGAAATTAGAAATCAGCTACAATAAAAATGCTCAAAAACAATCAAATACACGGATGCTAAATAGCATGTTATTAAACAATGAATAGGTTACCAAACAGATCAAATAAGAAATAGAAAATATCCTGAAAAGAAATGAAAATGAACACAAAACAATCCAAAATCTATAGGACACAGTGAAAGCAGTCCTGAGAGGGAAGTTCATAGCCCTACAGGCCTACCTCAAAAAACAAGAAAAAATGGTAATAAGTTATTTAACTATACAACTTAAAGAATTAGACCATCCAAATTAGGAAGGAGGAAGTAAAACTGTCATTATTCACAGGTGAATTATATTATATATAGACTCCATCAAAAAACTACTAGATTTAATAAATGAATTCGGCAATGTAGCAGGATACAAAATTAACACCCAGATATCTATTGTATTTTTATATGCCAACTAAAGGCCTGGTGCACAAAAATCATGCACAGGTACAATCCCTAGGCCTGGCCTGCAATCAGGGCCATCTTCCCCGGCTGCCCGCAGCTGGCCCTGCCCCCCACCTCCACCCCCGCCTCCCGCAGTTCCCTGTTTACCATCGGGTGATCGGAGTCTACCGGTTGGGGGGAGGAACTGAGAGGTCAGCTATTCCACCCACTTGCCGGCCCAACCCCTGCCGGGGGTTACCTTCTGTGTGTGGGGCAGGGGCCTTGGCCTGGCACCACCTGCATACCCCTGGTTCCCCATTTGTCATTGGGCAATCAGAGTCTGCCAGCCAGGGAAAGGGACCGAGAGGTGGTCAGTGCGCCTCATAGTGACTGATCGAGCAGTCCTTCTGGTTGTTCCACCATTAGGGTAAATTTGCATATTACCCTTTTATTATATAGAACTAGTGGCCTGGTGCATGAAATTCATGCATGGGGGGGTGTCCCTCAGCTTGGCCTGCACCCTCTCCAATCTGGGACCCCTGGGGGTATGTCCGACTTCCGGTTTAGGCCCTATCCCTGTCCTAAACTGGAAGTCAGACATCCCTCTTGTAATCTGGGACTGCTGGCTCCTAACCGCTCACCTTCCTGCCTGCCTGATTGCCCCTAACCACTCTGCCTGCTGGCCTGCTCTCCCCCACCTGTCCCCCGCCAGTCTGCTTGCCCCGTCTGCCCCCCTTGCTGGCCTGATCGCCCCCACTGCCCTCCCTGCCAGCCTCATGGCCCCCAGCTGCCCTCCAGAGCTGGCCTCATGGCCCCCAACTGCCCTCCCTGGCCAGTTTCCCAGTCTAATTAGCATATTACCCTTTTATTAGTATAGATAGAGGCCTGGTGCATGGGTAGGGGCCGGCCGGCCTGTCCTGATGGGGGCCCCGGATCTGGGTGGAGGGTCCCCACTGGAGGGTGGGGCCAGCTGGCATGAGGGGCCATGAGTGGTTTGCAGGCCAGCCACTCCCCCAATCTGGTAGCAATATGTTTACAGATATATCTCCTAGGACAATGGAAACTAAGGAGAAAATAAACAAATGGAACTACATCAAAATAAAAAAAACATCTGCACAGAAAAAGAAACCAAAAAAATAACAAGAGAGCCCACTGCATGGGACAACATATTTGCCTATGATAGATTTGATAGACACTTCTCCAAAGTGGACATACAGAAGGCCAAAAGGCATGTAAAAAAATGCTCAGTCACTAATTATTTGAGAGGTACAAATCAAAACGACAATGAGATATCACCTCACACTTGTCAAAATGGCTATTGTCAACAAATCAGCAAATGACAAGTATTGGCAAGGATGTGGAGAAAAGGGAACCCTAGTACCCTGCTGATGGAAATGGAGACTGGTGCATCCTCTGTGGAAAACAGTATGACATTTCCTCAAAAAATTAAAACTGGAACTTCCATTTGACCTAGTGATCCCACTTTTAGGAATATATCCTAAGAAATCAGTAACACCAATCAGAAAGAGTATATGCACCCCTCTGTTCATAGCAGTGCGATTTACAATAGCTAAGATTTGGAAACAGACTAAGTGCCCATTCGCAAATGAGTGGATTAAAAAACTGTGGTGCATCTATGCAGTGGAATATGACACAGCTATAAAAAAGAAAGAACTCTTACCATTTGAAACAACATGATGGCCCTGGAGAGCATTATGTTAAGTGAAATAATCAAATCAGAGAAAGATAAGTGTCACAGTATCTCACTGATATGTGACATCTACTGAACAACATAAAGTGATGAACAAAAATAGATCCAGAGACATAGAAGCATGGAACAGACTGTCAAACCTCAGAGGGAAGGCAGGGGAGGGTGTGTGGCTGGGAATAGATCAACCAATGAACTTGTATGCATATAAGCACAACCAATGGACACAGACAATAGGGTGGTGAAGGCCTGTGGTGGGGGGTGGGAATAGGCTAGCAGAGGTCAATGCGGGGGGAAAAAGGATGTATGTAATACTTTCAACAATAAAGATTTAAAAATGATAAAAAATAAATTCCAAAGAATTTATTAACTATTATAGGTCTTTTACTTTTCTGAATAAGAACCATATAATTAGTTTTTATGCCCAGTGGAATAATTTCCTCCCCAGAACTTTTTCTAATATGATCATCTCTTTTGTTTTTCATTAACTACTGGGAACCTATGAAACCCCTGTGCAGGTAATGCATGCAGGCATGACCTGAGGTCCCATGACTTGTCTAATTCTACTTTTACCACAAGCATTGGTGTCTCTGGGAATAAGAATACTAATATTAAAATGTTACACATGTGTTAGCATAAAGAACAGGAGATATTTTTTGTTTTTGCTTCCCCACAGTACTAACAAAGAACCCTGATATTGGTTTGCATGTAAGAAAATTGTAGTGAATAACAAACTTAATCAGTTGCAGTATTTAGAGAAAAAATTATATTTTTGAGCAAATTTGAGCAAGGAGAGCAGGAACCTTCATCATATATGGAGTGAGCAAGAAGAATAAATCTCTAGTAGTAATGATGCTGAATAGCTGCAATTGTCAATTAATCATATATGATCAATATCTGTAGAAGTGGAGAAACAGTTTATTTTGGAGCACAATATCTTTGGTTGGCATTTTTCCTGGGAAGAAGTAAAAGAAGCTTTTCAGATATGGAGAGAGAGGATATAGACAATGCAGTATAAACATCGAAAAAAGAAGATTAAGGGAATTTGAGGACAATGTTAACATGGATAAATAAACAAAGGAAATATCAACAGATAGCAATCTAAATATGGGACCTAAGAATGTTGCTATTTCAAAGGGACAGGGTCTCAGGAGGGTGATAAATGAATGATTATGAATTATAGAGTTATCATAATTCAGACTATTGTTTCACCAGACCAACTGTGCCAGATGGTATGTTGAAATTCCAGTACTATAAAGGCTGGATGTCTACAAAATTTTGTAAATTGCAGTAATTACCCATAACCTCATTTTAAAGTATCATCTGAAAGAATACTGGAAGTTATCTGTAAGTTAGAGACAGATGATGACCAGAGTATTAATTAGCTCTGAAACAAAGTTGTTCATATGTAAAAAGGAGAAAAGATGAAAGGCACAGTGTTCGCAGTATCAAGCAGACCAACAATGACAAATACATGGTGTATAAATGTGACGGGAACCAATGATGAAAATAGACTGCAGAAGTGATTATTTCCAATCATTGATTTGAAGTAGAAAAACCTGTCACAATTTCTTATTCACAATTTTCTATTCTTGTCTCCAGTCTATGTAAGTGTAGAGCAACAACAACAACAATAACAAAAACTCAGGTAAAAAGTAAAGCAATTTATTCTTCAGTCACATACATACAAAAACCAAAGTAGATTTTTCACTTTTTGTCTAGAGTTGACATCATTTATTTTGGTCAATCTAAATCAGCTTTAAAATATTTTATATAAAAGATAATTATTAATGTTTAGATTTTTGGAATGTATATATGTCTGTAAAGAATTTAAGATTATTTTATATCGCTCTCATATTTATATTTTAATCAAAATATAATAGATGGTATCTGTGCTTCTAGAAATGTATTCTGTACTTTCTCCACTAGGTGTCTCCAGAGAAATACAAGTAAATACTGCTAAAAAGAAATGCTGCTTATATACACTCAATTTTAAGATTTCAAAATCACAACTAGGGACAAGTAGTTACAGTGGTTACTTAGGATGAGAGTAAGATCTGTCACTTGATGGCATACTACACACATTTATTAAATAATTCCTTCTGCTCTGCTTCTAAATGAATTAGCATTAAAGACATGTCATTTAATATTTACTTTGGGGTCAAGTTAGTCATTTCTTTCTCTCGATATAAGTTTATTATCTTAGATATGTTAGGCCATAAGATAACTGGAAGATCTATGGGAGTAGAGGAGGAAATTCTCTAGAAATATATTGGGAGGAGGACTCAGGAAGTCCCACCCTTTTCTAAACTCTACAATGTGTCAGCAAAAAAAAATCTGAGCTTATATATTATCCTTTTGACTTAAGTCAGACATTGATATTTAATTTTATTTTGGCTGTATGAGTGTTTTATGAAGAAAAAAGATCACAAAATTTAATTTTTATTTAATTTGAATTTCTGTTGTCTTAGGTCAGAACAATGTAATAATTTTAAGAAAACATTTTCTCTCACTCTAAGGAAACAAAGATAAGTGGGTCTTTGCCAGAACTTCAGTTTACGGAGCTGCGACCCCAGGTACCAAGGAAGGCTGAGATGCTCCCTGGCCAAGGTACTTGGATCAAATTCAAGGCCTTATCATAATTTACAAATAGGCCAGTAGAAAAGCGAAGTGATACTAAGAAATGTCATAGACCACATGTTAAAAAGCAGGGGTTTAGAAACTTGGGGCAAAGAACCATTCTGGATCATTCAAAACCAAGGAAATTCTCTCCTAAAAGTCTACTCTTGGCTTGAGTATTCAGTTTTGTTTTAAATATGTTTTTATTGATTTTTAGAGAGAGGGGAAAGTAGAGGGAGAGAGAGAGAAACATCAATGTTGAGAAATATTGATTGGCTGCTTCCTGCATGCCCCCTACTGGGGATTGAGCCTGCAACCTGGGAATGCTCACTGATCAGGAATCAAACTGTGTGACCTTCTGGTTCATAGGTTGACACTCAACCACTGAGTGACACTGGCCAGGGCCAATCTATTTTTAATCCAGAGGCCATGTCCAATGCTAGAGAGCATAAGTCTAATATTGGTTGCATGCCAGTGATTGCAAGCATATTACTGCAGTGACTTCACAATTTCTAGAGGCTACAAGGCTTACTAAAAAGATCTACTGGACAATTTGGGAACTGACAGTGAATTAGCATCCTGGTAGCTAGAAACAAATGTCTCTGTCTTTTGGACACATTATTTTTCTCAGATTGCATTATAAATGGTTTCTTTTTCACTAATGGTTTGCATTTCTGGGTCAGACTTTGTAACCCGGAATGTCCCAAGACTTCAATCTTTCTTCAAACCATGAATAAAATTATGTAGTCAAACCAGGGGCAGGATCTTTTCATGAAACAGAAGAATAAGGGTTCTATGTAGAGAAAGAGAGGGGGAAAGAGAGAGAGAGATACAGAGAGAGAGAGATCCTTGATGAGTGCTCTGAAAGGAGAGAACTGTATTCCTCTTAATATTTTTTAATCTCTTCTCTATAATTTAGATTATCTTTCTTCCCACTCTTGGGAATTTCCCATTCCTTTCCTTATCCTACAACAAACTGTTGGCTATGTACCAGAATTCAATTATTTGCCTCGCTGAAGCCAAGATTCTGCCTGAAGTAGTTGCTTGGACTTTTTCCCACTGTTACCTTCATTAGCTAGTTATTGAAAGGAAGAGAGTGAAGCAAGTCAGAAATTGTTGGGCATGGTCAGCTGGGAAGCAGAGGCCTATTTGCTTCACCAGGAAGCTACAGCTTCACATTCCCCCTAGAGAATCACCAGTCCATTCCCCACAGATCACTTGAGGAAGGGATAGAAGAAAAGGGGCATTAAACACATAAGCAATAAAGTCAAAATGGCACAGAGGGATGTACTTAACCACAGAGGACTGCCGGTATAATCTGGGGAAAAGATCACTGGCTAATGAGGGGGTGGAGCCAATGCAATCCCTCAAAATCTTGGGAAGTTAATTGGTTATTTTGAACAAACTCCTAGTTAAAATCCCAGGAGAGGAAGAGCATTCTCACTCTCTCTCTTACTGGTGACCTGCACTTGCCCTGTTCATTGTGTTCTCTCCTGCCCAGAGTATGCAACCATATGGGTCTAGTGGCCACCTGAGTTCCACAGTAGATTGAGGGGGCTCTGAAGTACTATGAAGCAGAAACTCTGGGCACTGGCCTTTGCCTTGGCCTTGGTGAAGACATGTTGTACATGGAAGGAGATGGCACATTAGAAACCCAGGGGTAGAAGCAGCTATCACAAATAAACCATGCCACCATACCACAATCTCATGTGTGTGGATCCTTGAAATGCTTTCCTTGCGATCCCATGGAAGAGCCTGATTTCCACCAACACCACCACTATTTCTTTTCTGAGCTCAGCTTTTAAGCTGCAGTACTTTAATGTTTTTATATTTACTCTAAAATTTTCCTTCCTTGGAATGTTCTCCAACCTCTAAACTTACATGCAGTTTATATACACAATCTGTCTCTCATTTCCTTGATTGCATTACTCATCTTGAGTATAAATATTTGTTGAGAACTAGCATTTGTTGACTTCCATGGGACTTAAACAAGTTCCAAATATGATTCTCATGGATATATTTAAGACTCCACTGTTAGAAACTCCAAAAAGAAAAATTTAGGGAATATCTTTCTACTGGGTGAGCATATCTCATGTTTTTGTTTTGTTTTTTTATAGAAAGGAAACCTATATGTCCTTTCAGAAAGGAAACAGTCCTCTTGAATTTACAAATACATTTCCATTTTCACTGCTCATCTTATGCAATTATTTGTTTATTCAGACGACTGAAAGATAAAACTGTGGTATCAAGGAACAACTAGGTGTTTTGGTGTTTTTTAAGAATTAATATATTTTCAATTTATTACAGGCACTATTAAGAAAGTGGGTGACATGGCAGGAAATTATTAATTCTTTCTGCACTGTTATAATCATAATCAAGCTTATCTGTTATTATTCTGGACTATATTTAAAGAGCTCTTTTACTCTTAATACATATTATCCAAGTCTATATCTCTTTCTCTCTATACCCCATTACTTCCTCTTCAATAGCCACATTAGATTTGAGCAAATTTTAGCTTCATTACAGAAAAATTTATAAACAGTTATAGTTATCTAAAATTTAAAAAGTTGCATCAATAATAGTGAGCATCCCAGTAAAGAGTAAATTACTACTTATAGTGATGATGTTAGAGAGATTTCTGTATTTTAAGTTTGATTTATTTTCTATAATTCCAAGTCTCTATTGTTATGTTTTAAGAAAATAATCTACACCAGTGATGGCGAACCTATGACACACATGTCAGAGGTGACACGCAAACTCATTTTTTTGGTTGATTTTTCTTTGTTAAATGGCATTTAAATATATAAAATAAATTTAAAAAATATGCCTTTGTTTTACTATGGTTGCAAATATCAAAAAATTTCTATATGTGACATGGCACCAGAGTTAAGTTAGGGTTTTTCAAAATGCTGACATGCCAAGCTCAAAAGGTTCGCCATCACTGATCTACACTATAATGTCTAAACAATAAGGTCTGGAATTGAAGATTTTTATAACTATGTTATCAATAATGTTCTAACAGCTAATTTGCTGATATTAAATAGAAATTATTTTTATAAAAGTTTTTTCATCCTACTCAATAGGCAAATTGCACAACATAAGAGGAATAGAAGTCTATTATATAACACATGCCAGCAACATATGGATGAAGTTAGAATATTTCATTTACAGAAATATAAAATATAGGCTACAGTAATTCTCTTCTTTCCATAAGGGACTAGGGGAAAAATATAATTTACATTTTATGCCATTTTCTCTTCATCTCTCCTTTTAAATAGCTCTTTTATTTTCTATACTAGAGGCCCGGTGCATGAAATTCATGCGGGGGGGAGGAAGGGACCCCTCAGGGGATGGCCGACTGCCAGTTTAGGTCTGATCCTGGGGATCGGGCCTAAACCAGCAGTTGGACATCCTTCTCACAATCCAGGACTGCTGGCTCCTAACTGCTCACCTGCCTGCCTGCCTGATCACCCCTAACTGGCCCCTCTGCCAGCCTGATCACCCCTAACTGCTTCTGCCTGCCAACCTGATCACCCCTAACTGCCCCCACCCCTGCCAGCCTGGTCCCCCCTGCCAGCATGATTGCCCCTTACTGCCCCCCCTGCCAGCCTGGTCACCCCTTACTGGCCCCCCTGCTGGCCTAGTCACCCCCAACTGCCTCCCTACCAGCCTGGTCACCCCACGCAGCCTGCTGCTCAGTCGTTTGGTTGTCCCTCACTAACCCCCCTGCTGGCCTTGTCGCCCGACTCAGACTGTTCAGTCGTCTGTTCAGTTGTTTTGGATGTGACAGCCCCTGGCTCTTTATATATATAGATGTGACTACCAAGATTTTTAAATTGAAAAAAAAAAGCCTTTGAATCATACTTCAGAAATTATTGTTTCATTTTATACTTTCTTAATAATCTGGCAGCAAGGTGAAAAATTATGTATTTCCCCAAGACAAAATCCTGTAGCAAGCTTAATATAACTATCCTGATACTTGGAATTCTCTCTGGTCCAATCCAGATTCCCCAACAGCACTTCCAATTGGACACATGGAGATTCATTATATAATTTCTTTATATTACCAGTAGGGCAGCAGAACTATTGTGCCATTGCAGCAGAAGCAATTTGCCACAAGAAAAATTTGAATTGCACTTGGACGTTAGAATAGTGTGTAACATGTTTATTCAAGGAGATTCACTGACCTTATTATTTTAGCTCATTGTTGACTTCTAAAATTCAGATTTCTTTTATCCAAAATATTTTGAAGATTTGATGTATGTGTAGAGTTTTGATAATGCATATTCCCTTTGCTAGGAATTTCATGTAGCATTAAGAGACTTTAGTTACTCTTGATAAAATCAGAAGAATAATTATGGCAACATCCCTGTTTCTTAATATGAATTTAATTATTCTGTTATGGTTATATCAGTAATACTGTTTTCTGATATGGGATACTTTTGCCCAGTGCTTATCAGTAGATTTACTGCCTAGAGATTTTCAATATCATGTGAAGTATGTAATGAATAAACAATAAAGCTAAAATGTTTCCTTTTCTGCTTTGTTTCAAGACTTAGGGAAATGTGACAGAAGTAAATCTATGTTAATTCCACCTACCCTTTGATATTTAAAGAGAGGAGTGAAATGGGAGGGATCTCTTCAGTAGGATTGTAAGGGAAATGTGGTCTCTTCTACACTTTTGTCAGCAAGTTAGAATTCTTATTTCATATTTCATGCAAGTTTTAAATCCATTCTACATTTGTTTTTAATTAACAGCCACTACCCCTTTGTGATTATCAAACTTATATCTTCTTTTGTTTTCTGGTGAAAAAATGGTTACTTTTCACTTTTGATGTAAAATGAATGTTACAAGATATGATAAGATCAAATAATGATTGCATGAAGCACTGGGACATGTACTCTGAAAGGGATGGATTGAAGAATATTCCTTAAACCCAAACAAAATTATTTTCTATTAAAAGGCCCCTCTAAATTACCAAAGAATAAAATGGAAATATGAACATGAAATGAGCCAGATATTAAAAATAAAGAGAAATATAAATAATATAAAAATAAGTATCTTCATATGAGTAAAAATGAGGCTCAATGTGTTCAGGAAACCTAACTAACAAAAGTGGATTTTAGCTAGCAATTTGAAGCTGCTGATGTTTTTTGCAGATTCCCAAGGTTGATATAGTTCTCCCTCCCACAACTCTGGCATGTATATAAACTCTGAGCTCTCCAGAGCCTACTGCCAGTTCTCTTCCTGGACGAACTGCAACGGAGAGGCTAAAGATGATTCCTTTCTTATCCATATTTTCTCTGCTCTTGCTGGTTGTTGTTAACCCTGCAAATGCCAATGGTCATTATGACAAAATTTTGGCTCATAGCCGTATCAGAGGCCGAGATCAGGGGTAAGAGTTATAATATGAGCTCTCCAGAGCCTACTGCCAGTTCTCTTCCTGGACGAACTGCAACGGAGAGGCTAAAGATGATTCCTTTCTTATCCATATTTTCTCTGCTCTTGCTGGTTGTTGTTAACCCTGCAAATGCCAATGGTCATTATGACAAAATTTTGGCTCATAGCCGTATCAGAGGCCGAGATCAGGGGTAAGTCAAGTTATAACCACCCCCCCCCACCCCCACCTTAACTTATTGTATGTACAATGATGTATATTTTTCTACTTATTACAAAGTAATAAGAAAAAAACGAGTAGTCTGTAATTTTATGTTTTAAATGTTAAGAATTACTTTCAAAATAACTGTGTATAATTGCTTTTTATGAAATGTTATATAATTTGAATCTAATTAACATTTAACAGGGCATTTCTTTATGATGTCATTTATTTGTGTTTTAATTTTCTTCCAAAAATCTGGAATAAGATTTTCAAAGTTAAAGAATCTGTGGTTAGAGATTCTCATTATGTAAACAGCTATGAAATATCTCACATAATGTTAGGGAAGTTTTTAAGTTTTATATAAAAATTAAATAATGGGTAATGTAACAAGGTCCCTGAATTTTTTGAAGCATTTAAGATGCTTTTAAATATTAGATTCAGTAAAATTGCAGACAATTTATATTTCTTAGAATAAATTCAGCTACAAGTTAGCATTTTGAAAGTTATGTCATAATTTAATATCTTAACCAACCATTTAGAATTTTTTTGAAAGGAATCTTGGCACTTCTTCCTGTGTCTTAGAGGGATTTTCATAATGCTCAAAAGCTCCATGCCTTACAGTGCAAATAAGACTTCCATCTATTTAAGAGGAAAAACACTTAAAATATTGCAAAAGATATTCTAATCTATTACCTCAATTCAAAGAAATAAATTTTCCTTTGTGCAGCAATATTATTTAAGTTAATTCTAGCCCTAATTTCATTTTATGATGGCTTACCTAGAAATTTGCAGACTATAGTGTCTGTGGACATAGTAAAACTTGTATCTTTTATTCTCTAGTCTCTCATTGTTTCAGAGAGCCCTAAAGGCTCCCCTATACTCGAATTGATCACGTGTTTAGCTTAAAAGGAGTCAATGGATTATTTACAATTAAAAGTAATGAGGATGAGATATGTGAAAACAAAATTACATTAAACTTAACACTGCTTTTATAATGCTATTAGATTAACTTTTGGTACACTGACATTTTATTCTCAGAGATATATCATTTCTCTTTCACATAGATTTTAGTTTTTCCAATGATTCAGTAAGATTGAATAAAATTCAGGTTTGTGCAAGACTTTAATTACATCCTTAAAAATCAAATCCACATGTTAACTCTTTTTGTAACCATTTTACTGGTAGATATTTTTTAAAAAAAAAAACTACAGGTAAATATCTTTATGACAATTCTCTTTCTTTTCTTCTCTCTTTCAAGCCCAAATGTCTGTGCCCTTCAACAGATTTTAGGCACCAAAAAGAAATACTTCAGCACTTGTAGAAACTGGTATCAAGGTGCCATCTGTGGAAAGAAAACGTAAGTCTCATCTTTTTCTTAATGTGCCAGCTCCAAAGACAACACCATGATGTCTATGTCTTTCCTTGGGCATACCTCCTCCATTTTTCTTGTTTTTGAATAAACATAAAATCATGAGCTTTCTAAAAAAAGAAATGGATCGCATACATGAATGAAGAAATTCTCCCTGTATTTCTCCATATACTAGTGGAATTCTCATTCCTGAACCTATGTTTCATATAGGTTCAAAGGAGGCAAGTCACATGGCAATGTGATTTGGTATAGAATCTGTGTGAGAGGTTGGCTATGTAATTTTTACTCCCTCTTTTCTCTTAGGCAAGTCATTTAACCTTTATGCCTCGGATTTTTTTTTTATTTTATGTTTAAAAAATGGGCTAGAAGAGCAAAATGACCTGACATATTAGGGGTTTTGAGTCACAAATTAATGCTTACCTACAGTTATTTGGAAATTATCTAAAGCACTCTAACTGACCTCAGAATTTTTATCAAAGCTAAAGTTAAAAGGATTTGAATATTTCAACTCTTCATTTAATGCCAAACCACCAGATACCCAGCCCACCACTATAGCCAAACCACCAGATTCCCAGTCCACCACTATAGACAAAAAGCCAGCCACTATAGCCCAAAAGACAATTACTCTTTTAATTATATTTTTCACTGATTAACTTAAAATTGGAAAGCATGTTTTATTGCTTGATAAACCTGCTTATTGGTTTAATCTACACTAATAAAAGACAAACATGCAAATTGACCGTAACTTTGCTATGCCTTAAGCCACTCCCACCAGCCAATCAGAGTGACTATATGCAAATTAACCCAACCAAGATGGCGGCCAGCAGCCACGGAGCTGGAGCAAGCAGGAGGCTTGGTTGCCCCAATAATGGAGGAAGCCAAGCTTCCCGCTTGCAGCGGCCTGGCTCTGAGCTCCACTCAAAGCAACAAAGTTTCAATTATAGAAGGTAAATAAACCCCAGATACCTGCTTTCAGCTGGCCCTGGCCACAGAGCTGGAGCGAGCAGGAGGCTTCCCTCCCACCTGCCCTGGCCGGCTCTGAGCTCCTCTCAAGGCTACAAAGTTTCAATTATAGAAGGTAAATAAATCCCAGAATTAAAAAAAAAAAAAGAAAAAAAGGAGAGGCTGGGAGCTTCCTTCGCCGGGGGGGCTTGGCCAGCCTGAAAACGGCCCTCAGCCCCTCACCCAGACTGTTACTTTTTGACTAAAACATTATTTCTGTTAGTTTGCAGACATTTGGTAGACTTGTGAGTCATTCACACATTTACAATTACAATTACAAATCAGTAGTGATAATGATCTTGGCCATGATGCAGGCCAGGCCCCAGCTGGAAACTCTAAGGCTCTGGATTTAAAATCTTTGTTCTTTATATTCTTGATTATCATGAGGCATATTTGGAATGCACACTAAGTATAAAAGAAAGGACCTGTTTTCTGACATATTTAGGGAAAATCTTTACTATAGCCTCAAACTAATATAAATACCTTAGTGTCAAAAATAAACAAATGATTGATTTCTGGATTCTAAAAATTTCATAGCATATGCTTTACAAAGTTTATGTCAAAATGTATTCTATGTAGTTCCCCATTTTAATATTGATTTTCTTCCAATGCACAGGACTGTGCTATATGAATGTTGCCCTGGTTATACGAGAATGGAAGGAGTGAAAGGCTGCCCAGCAGGTAAAATTTTAGTTACTGAATTAAATGAGAAATTTGTATTGTTTGAAGAAAAAGGTTGAAGTAGCTTGTAGAGAAGTCAAGTGTGTGTGTGTGTGTGTGTGTGTGTGTGTGTGTGTGTGTGTGTTTATACTTCCTAACTATGCCCCCATATATTTGTGTTAATCACTAATTTATCATGATGGTAAAATATTACAATGTGCTTTGGATACACTGAATGCTGTACAATGCAACAGATGCTTAAATTAAATTATTTCAACTTTCCTTCATGAACAAAAATTTCCTCTAAAAATCTCTTTCTTTGAACTTGTCTAGAAACATGTAGCTATTTAGCAAGGTAACATCTTTTCTAATTAGACAGCTCTGGTTTTATAAAATTTCTCATATTGAAAGTTGGTTACCTAAAACTCTGCTTACTAGAGGAAAAAAACAGTTAATCTATTTCCTCTTTGAAATGGTAGCTATTCTGATATTCAGCACCAACCATCACAACATTTCTCCAGCTACCCTCTCTTCTCCAACAGAATCTTCTCTTTTCTGGGCGAAGTGGGAGCCAACCCTACTTCCTCTAATGTTGCATAGACTTTGGATGTCTCACCATCACGTACACCAACTCATAAAAAGCCCCCAGTCCAGTCATCTATTTTCTGATTGTGATCCCAGACTGGTGTTTACAATTCAGGTGGTTTCAAGAAGCTGAGAGAATATCAAGACAAATATCTCACTTTTGGGTGCCCCTAAACTTGTGTTAATATAATTGGTTACCATGTCATATCATTAACTCATATTTAATTTGCAAATCAATTAAAATTTATTACAGGGCTTGTTTATATGAACACTATCCAGTCAGGTCATTCTCAGGATTTTTGTTTTCAACTTAAGCATAGAACTTGCATGGAACCCTGCTATATTTAATCTGTTAATTTTGACTCATTTTCTCCATCCTGTTGGAGTATTTTTAAATCCTGATTTTATCATTTAATATATTAATTATATCATCTTATTATAGTCACAACTGTAATAATCATTTATCCAATGAGATTGTTCAAAGTAGACTAATTTTCAAATATGATAGAATTATAAAAAATAAGTTTCTGCACCAAGCTTAAGTTTGATATTGATATATTAATCTTTCTTCTGGAAGTCCAAGAGAGCTATTCTGGACATGTAAGATACTTTGATCTATTTCTTTTCTGATGATTAAAAGAATCAGGTCTGTATATTTCTTTTAAGTACCCAAATCTATCAAAATTATATTTCTATACATAACAATAACATACTATTTAAGAACTTTAAGCCAACATGAGAGAAAATATCACTTTTGCCATGAAATAATCAGAGATATTTACTGATTTTTATAATTGAGCTATTATTGACATAGAAAGATTGACACCTAAACAGACTATATGTTAAACTAGAATGATGATTTAAAATTCATTTTTCGTCACAAGTATATACACAAAGGGTATATGAAATAATAGTTTTCAATAGTATTTTATTATTTAGCACTCAAAAAGCAGTTTTCATATAAAATTGATGAGTCATAGAGTTTTATTGCTAAAATTATCAATTCAATGTATTGGGGAACTTACCAATAGTGTAAAGTTTAAATGCTTATAAAATAATATCCTTGAAATAATATCCTAAATTCTTATTTATTTCTTTATTATTTCAGTTTTGCCTATTGACAATGTTTATGGTACTCTGGGCATTGTGGGAGCCACCACAACACAACACTATTCTGATGTCTCAAAATTGAGAGAAGAGATCGAAGGAAAAGGATCATTCACTTACTTTGCACCAAGTAATGAGGCTTGGAACAACTTGGATTCTGTAATTCATTATTTTTTTAAATATAATTATTTTTGTTGTCATTATTATTTTATTTTTAATTGCTTTATTAACTTGGAAATTAATAGAAGTTTACTAGTATATCTTTCAATTATACATATATAAAGATACATAAAAGGATGAGTTATTGAGGGTAAGGAATAAGTCATTTTCATATATCCATAAATAAAATCCAGCATCCTCATAGCTTAATAAAGAAAAGGCAAACCAAAAATGGACTACTGAACTAGCACTTATTATTATTCTATTTTACTCCTTTACTCTTTCTTTTTTGGTTGTGAGAAAATATATGTAATTAAAAAAAATTTTTTTAATATATTTTTATTGATTTCAGAGAGGAAGGGAGAGGCAGAGAGAGATGGAAACATCAGTGATGAGAGAGAATCATTAATTGGCTGCCTCCTGCATGCCCCCTACTGGGGATCAAGCCACAACCCAGGCATATGCCTTGACTGGGAATGGAACTTCTTGGTTCCTGGGTTGATGCTCAACCACTGAGCCACACCCAGCCGGGCAATATATGTAACTTTGACATATCTAATAGAAAGGTAAGAAGCTTAGTGAAATTTTGAATTTATTATATTTTATAGATATATTTTATTATTTTGAATATATGTAAATATATATAACTATTTAGAGATTGACAGATTTATAAACACATGTATGAATATTTAAATGAAGTGTTGTAAACAATGCATTTGATTTTCAGACATTTTGTGAATAGTCTGATTTACACACACCAAATTATGACCCAGTTCCCAAATCTGTAAAACTGGAATCAAAATGTATTTCTACTTTCTACTTAATGAATTGATAATTGCTACTACAGTAAGAAATATATATATTTGGTAAAATTTAGGCAGATTCCTCTAGATAGTATCTTGTAACTTTGTGGTTAATTGCTTGCATTATAGAACTCTCTCTTCTGGTTGTCGTTAACCACATTTCTTTTGCTGACTCCTCTTCTTCCTTGCCTTAAGGATGGGTGTTATTACAGTCTGTGCAGTAGACTTTCCTCTTTATATACACTTTTGATTACTTCATCTATTACTTTAGTGCAAAAAACATGATATCTGTGTTTCTTGTACTTGCTCTTTTTGGAACTCCAGGAGAATATTTCTAATGTACATCTTAATATTGCTCTTTGGATACATCATCTGTATCTTTAAACAAAAGGTATCTACAACATATACATTTTTTTCTCTCCATAAACAATTGTTTTTCTCTTTTTTCCACAATTAGCAGTAGCAGTCTCAGTGTTTAGACTTGGATATTGTAAGTCATCCTTACCTCTTTTCTCTCCAATTCTTACAAACTAGTTAGTCACCCATATCCCATGTTTCATACTTTTAATACCCTCACGTTTGCTGTACATTACCACCACATTAACCTTCCTAAGGCCCATTCTAATTATTATAATCCAATGCCACAAAATCTTCAGTGGCTTCCCATTGTCAGTTTAATTTACACTTTACTCAGGCATTAATGTTTGATATGTTATTGCCCCACATACTTTTCTTAATATTATCAGAGAAACTCAAATATGTGCTAACCCCACTAGATAACTTCTGCTCTCTTAATATTTATCAACTGGACTCAGAATGATCATTGCACCATTCCTATCCTATCTACCCTTCAAGGCCTATCTGCAAACCTTGAAAAGCTGGCTTTCCTCATTTGATCACTGAAATATTTTTCCACCTTCTATCCTCTATCTTATTGTGCTTTTTGTTCCATGCTATTATGTGATAAGTACCTTAAAAGTGGAAACTTCACTGTACCTATCATTGTACTTCCCATAGCACCATGTACACCATGATATCATATATAATTTTGGATAAATAAAAAGGTACAGAATGTTTGAATTCTTAAATTTGTTTTTTTAATTTGTTTTTGAATAAACATAAAATCATTTATTAAATTCAAATATTGTATACAATGTAATGTTTTTGTTTTATTACTCAAAATAATTTAAATGTCTGATAATTGTATATCCCTGTAAGCCTTTACTTTATATCAAGATTGTCACTTTATCAATATATACACTTAAAATATTGTTTTGTCTCTAAAAATGCCCAAGCACTCTACCAGATTCAGGACCTTAACTGAATACCTGTACTTACAAAATTCCTTAATTAATTGAAATAATAAAAAATAAGTTATTTATGACAGTTTGGTTTGCTCAGCTGGACAATGCAAAGATAAATTAATGAAAGGAGTGATAGTGTAATTATAAGAATATTAGTAATGAATCACAATAAAATAAACTTCTATAATTTTAATTTTTCCTAGGATATCCGTAGAGGTTTGGAGAGCAATGTAAATGTTGAATTATTGAATGCTTTACATAGCCACATGGTTAATAAGAGAATGTTAACCAAAGACTTAAAAAATGGTATGATTGTTCCTTCGATGTATAACAATTTGGGGCTTTTCATTAACCATTATCCTAATGGGGTAAGTTTCACTAGTAAACAGTACATTTCTAAGTAATGTTGCCCTTAATTTTTTCTGTACTATTTATATAATGTTCACAGAGCTAATAAAAGTTAGTAAATATAGGTGCCATATCATGACTTTGCCCCATGTTTAGGGCAGGTACATTATTGATTCAGTGACTGATTGTGAGGAATAAATTAAATTAACAATAGACTTAGATGTTCTAAAAGAGGACATCTTAGTAGTTGATGAGTTTAAAAAAATAGTAATCAGAGAAAAATAATAAATAATAATTTATCAGAGAGTGTGTCAAAGAATAATCAGAGAATGAGAATTCCCTTTATTCAGTCTCTGGCTACTATACTGAGTTAGGTTCTTGTGTATTTAGATAAGAGTCTTTGTGTAAAAATTACAAGTTCATAGGACTCTTTCAACAGTCAAATTTCCAGAGTCAAAAAGTATCACTGAAGAGGAAATATTTAGGACATTATTAGAATCAAACTGAGTATATTTATATAATAATTGTTTTTCACTCTTAGAATTTATTTTAGGACTATTTAGACTTTTTATGTAAGTTATTAGAGGCCTGATGCACAAAATTCATGCAAGAGTAGGTCTTCTTTCCCCCAGCTGCTGGCACCGGCTTCCCTCTGGCACCTGGGACCCGGGCTTCCCTCGCAGCCCCAGCTTCATCCAGAAGGACAGAGGATGTCCAGAAGGACGTCCAGTCTAATTAGCATATTATGCTTTTATTATTATAGATTGCTCTACATTAGAAATAGTTGATTACTATATCTATTAAAGAAAAAAAAAGAATCAAAGTAATAATTAAAATGAAAAAATGCTTTTTTCTTATATTTTATGATATGTTAAGTGTAACTATATTTGAGTTCTCTACTGGTTCTGTTTTCTCTTATTTCTTTTTTATGTATAGCAATATGCAAGTTTTTATTCTCAGAATTTATATTCAGCTTTCTTTATGTTAATTTTATTAGTATAAATTAAAAATAGGGAATGAGCTTGCTGTCTCAGTAGTCAATGGATAGCTCTGATTCTTGCACTTTGATTTTCCCAAATAATTATAGGTTGTCACTGTTAATTGTGCTCGAATCATCCACGGGAACCAGATTGCAACAAATGGTGTTGTACATGTCATTGACCGTGTCCTTACACAAATTGGTACCTCAATTCAAGACTTCATTGAAGCAGAAGATGACCTCTCATCTTTTAGGGTAAGAACAAGAAGCAACAGTAGATTGTCATGGATCATTAAAATTCCTTCTCTTTCTCTGTTGGAATCTAAAAACAATAAAATGCTATTAAACAAATCTGGCAGAAAGACAACAAATATATTTCTTGAAATGAAAAGTTTTCATTTTACATAGAATAAATCATCTCATATGAAATAATATTTAGGTGGACAACATAGATGAAAATGACTAGTTACATGACTGCAGTATATTTAGTACATTTAGAATGTGTACATCTTAGTTATTTTATGTACTGCTGGATATTGCTACAGTCATACAAACAATGGCAGAATTGTCATTTTTTACAGACAGTTTGAAAAAGGATGGAAAGGACATAGTTGGTGTGCCAAAAAGTACTATAATGTTTCTATACAGTACTATAGAGCAAACTTTTATAGTTTTCTATACAATGAGCTCATTCTTGTCAGCCTAGGCTAAGTGTCTTGCAATTTTCTTTTGGATTTATAATGTGCAAGCATCTAAAAAGCACATTTGTGTTTTAGGCAGCAGCCATCACATCTGATATATTGGAAGCCCTTGGAAGAGATGGTCACTTCACACTCTTTGCTCCCACCAATGAGGCCTTTGAGAAACTTCCACGAGGTGTCCTAGAAAGGATCATGGGAGACAAAGTGGCTTCTGAAGGTACAGAAATGTTTTCCTATATGGGAAGCTTGCCAGAATTTCAAGAAGAAAATAAAATAAAAAAGAGATTGCCATGCTAATGTTATCAGCTTTGATAAGCAAAGACAAAGAAAAAAATTTAGGTGAACTATAAAAATCTTAAAAAACAAAGTCTTTGAAAGCATATGCAGAGTAATTTAATAATTAATTTACTAATTAAAGTAATTAAAATAATAATATTCTAAAGATTACACTTTTGTACTATTTTCAAGTAAGTAAATAGCAACATTAAAAGAATCAGCAAGTATAGAAAAGGTATCCTAAACCATCAAATTTTAATATTATATACATATTATTAAGTGTTCTTAATTATAAACTTATGCTAAAAAATATGATTGAGTTGAATAAATTGCATGGTTCTCTTGGGCCATTACTTATTGATGTATAAAATTTGGCTTCTTTCCAGTCTCCTTTTCTATTTTCAAATAGATTTTACATTGTGAATAATACATTTCACTTAGCCTCTTCCAAAATACATTTAACCAATTTAAAATTAGAATTTTGAAAATTCAGATATAAAAATAATATAGTTGAAGCATTGATCCCTTGAGATATCCTTCAAAAATAATCTTTACTTTAAATACTTTTATATGTTGTCTTTAGGGAATTCTTTGTCTTGCCTTCAGCTTCTATTAATTGCTTTACAAATTTATGTATAGGTATTCTGTTATGAGTGGCTAATGCAAGATACTGCTCATGTGTTTTGGGACTAATATAAGTTAACAAATAACTTTACAGGCCTTCTGAATGGAACAAAATTATTTTTTTGCTTTCACATCAAAAAGTGCTTTCTTATGATAGTGGGGACTTGATCCAACACATTTTGTTAGTATTATACAAATTATTTCATGCAACTGATCTTCTTTTATTCTTCCTACTGAGCTGAGCTTTGTCTGTTATATAGTTGATGAAAGAAATTACAAGAACTTCAACAGACTTTGAAAACATTTAGTTAATCCTTAGATAAGATATATATATTTCTTATAAATACTTAGTTTCATAGTGAAACAAGTTTTTTAAGGGTCAAATTCTATTTCCCTTGATATGAATACTTTCTCTTTTTATTCTGTCCTTCAGCTCTCATGAAATATCACATTTTAAACACTCTCCAGTGTTCTGAGGCCATTACAGGAGGAGCAGTCTTTGAGACTCTGGAAGGAAACACAGTTGAGATAGGATGTGATGGTGACAGCATAACAGTAAATGGAATAAAAATGGTGAACAAAAAAGATATTGTGACAAACAATGGTGTTATTCATTTGATTGATCAGGTCCTAATTCCTGATTCTGGTAGGTAACAGTTTCATATTCTTCTAATTATTATTGTTTATCAATTATGATGCCTCAAGAGTAAGTCCATGAAAGATGAATATGTAGTACTAGAGGCCTGTTGCACGAAAAGATTCGTGCAATAGGCCTTCCCTTCCCCTGGCTGCCTGAACCGGTTTTCCTTCGGCACCGGGGGCCCAGGCATATGCTCCAGCCAGAGCCACCTTCAAAGCCTTCGCTGCTCCGGCTGGAGCTGCTTTCAGTCTTCGCTCCGCCTCGCGCCTACATATGCAAATTAACCGCCATCTTTGTTGGTGGTTAATTTGCATATCTCGCTGATTAGCCAATGGGAAGCATAGCGAAGGTACGGTCAATTACCCTGTTTGTCTATTATTAGATAGGATAAGGAATGACATGTGAAACACAAACACAAAATAAATAGTGAGTGAACTGAGTGCTAAATAGTTAACCTGTGGAGTCATGGGCACTCCATGCATGGAAACTTGGTTTTCTAGGATTTCTAATACCTAATACTTATAAAGGTTCTTATAGTGTCAAATGTTTCTTAAAAACACAAAGGAAAGATATAGCTAAATGATCATCTTTGAATAAATGAAAGAACTATGGTATTCACAAGAGTAGAGTCTAGCCCTAACCGGTTTGGCTCAGTGGATAGAGCATAGGTCTGCAGACTGAAGGGTCCCAGGTTCCATTCCGGTCAAGGGCATGTACCTTGTTTGTAGGCACATCCCCAGTAGGGGGTGTACAGGAGGCAGCTAATCGATGTTTCTAACTCTCTATCCCTCTCCCTTCCTCTCTGTAAACAATCAATAAAATATATTTTTTAAAAAAGAGTAGAGTCTAGAGGTGAGCAATAGAGAATTAAAGAACATTAAAAGCAAGAAGACAGAAAGATATTTTCCTTCTAAAATGTTTTGATGTTATTAATTCCCTAAAAGGGAAGCTGGAATTCTTACTAAGGAAAGGCAGGATGTCTTATTAAATTGTTGGTGCAGCAAATAGCTTATAGAAAACAGCCAATAATTAATCTACTAATTTTATGATGATGATAACACTGACATTTTGGGAATTGTGATGGTTTATTTTACAGCCAAACAAGTTATTGAGCTTGCTGGAAATCAACAAACCACTTTTGCAGACCTCATAGCCCAATTAGGTTTGGCATCTGCTCTGAGGCCAGATGGAGAATATACTTTGCTGGCACCTGTGAATAATGCATTTTCTGGTATGTACTACTGGACAATGTCATTCCTGCTCTTCAGCCCCCAACTCATCCACACCATTTTTCTTCAACCATGACTGTTGGCAATAAGAAATAATATATGTTTTACAAGTTGTTGATTGGTTTTTGTATTGGATACCCATACAGTGTGTTAGCACTACATAACCTCTATTGAAATGTCCTTTATTTCAAACATTTTATTTTAATAGGCAATAGCATAAAGGGAGTGAAAGTTTATGATAAGAGGTATTCAGTTGTTTTCTGAATATAACCATATTACCAACACACATAATGAATCTTAAGAAAAATAAGTCTGATTTTCTTATTTAACACCAACATAATATTTAGGAATAAACAGGTATATTTTGCATCTCAAAATTTGACAGTAACATCCTATCTAATAAAGAGGGAATATGCTAATTGGCCCTCATACCATTGCAAAGATGACACTGTCCACAGCCAATAAGAAGGGAATATGCTAATTGACTGTCCTGCCCTCAAAGATGGCAGCATCCACAGCCAATAAGGAGGGGATATGCTAATTGACTACCACGCCCTCAAAGATGGTGGCACCCACAGTCACAAGATGACAATGCCCAATCCCTTCAGCCCCACCAGGTTGGCAGATGTGTGGCAAGGCCAGGCCCTCCCCCAAGTGGGCCCGGCCGCTCCATGAGCCTGCCTCTGGAGTCCCCCAGTCCCCTCAGCCCCCCAGCCTCCCAGGACCAGCCCAAGGCACAGGCAAGCCTTGGATGTTGGCTGCCCAGCCGCCCAGGGCTGCCCGAGGATCAAGTAACCAGGGCCAGCCCAGGCTTGCACTGCCAGCAGTGGCAGCAGCAGAGGTGTGATGGGGGCATCGCCTTCTCCTGATGGCCGGGTCACCTCCTCCCCCTGAGGTCTCCTGGACTGTAAGAGGGGGCAGGCTGGGCTGAGGGACTCCCCCTCCAGTGCATGATTATAAATAAATAAAACAAGAGAATATTATACACTTCTATATTAAGTTATAAACTATTGTTATAAATATTTTGCCTAGTAGCTTCTATTCGTGACAGTCTTTAGATTAATGCAACCTGCCATTTTTTCTAGAAAAGTGATTTTTAAAGACATATTTAAATTGTTAGGCATAATTTAATAATTATATAAACAAACTAGAAGCCTGGTGCACAAATGTGTGCACTGGTGGAGTCCCTTGGCCTGGCCGGTGATTGAAGCCTATCGAGGGGCTGGCGTTGGCTGGTGGGGGAAGGGACCGTGGGAGGTTGGCTGTGGGAGTGCACTGACCACCGGGGGACAGCTCCTGCATTGAGCGTCTGCTCTCTGGTGGTCAGTGTGCATTATAGTGACTGGTTGACCAGTCGTTCTGGTCGTTTGGTAATAATGGTCACTTAGGCTTTTATATATATAGATAAGTGCCACCTATTTTACAACTTTCCAAATACCAAATTATGACAGAAGTTATCAATAAAAATTTCAAATTTCTAGAAATGTTTTTCTTCTTTGTAATAATGATGTCCATATGCATTAATATTAACCTACCTTTAAGATGTTTTGTGCTTTGATTTTCTCTTCAGTAACAAAGGTAAATTTACAAATGATTCATCAGTAGTCTTTCTGGCTATTTGATATCAAATTCTCAGAAAAATTCTTGGCCACCACTAGAGTTTAACTTTTTCCAATGACTACACAAAACTACGTTGCCCTCACAGAAATGAAACCCATTGTTTGGACTGCTTGGAAACATGTTATAGTCACTTGATGAAATAGCTCATAGAGTTTCTGTTGGTGCATAAAATCCATTCCCTTGAGCATTTAATTGAGTTATATATGAGTGTAGGACCCATAGTATCAAAGATAAGAATGATTCATTTTCATTATTTTCTCTTACCAAGAGAAACTTTAATGCTTTCTAAATACCATTATATTTTTTCCTTTAAAATTTATTTATAGATGATACTCTGAGCATGGATCAGCGCCTTCTTAAATTAATTCTGCAGAATCATATATTGAAAGTAAAAGTTGGACTTAATGAGCTTTACAACGGACAAAAACTTGAGACCATTGGAGGCAAACAACTCAGAGTCTTTGTGTATCGAACAGTAAGTGAATAAAACAGTATAAAATATCTACATTGGCCTAATTGTTAAGTGACATGTACTTGTCAAAGGATGTTGTTACAACATATGTTTCCCAGAATTTTATTTATACAGTTTTAACAATAAATATGCATCAGAAGATCAGGGAGGAAATGTCCTGGCCAGTGTGACTAAGTTGTATGGAGCTTTGTCCCTTTGACCAGGTTGATTCCTGGTCAGGGCACATACCCAGGTTGGTGGTTCTCTCTCACATCTATATTTCTCTCTCTCTCTCTCTCTCTCTCTCTCTCTCTCTCTCCCTTCTTCTCTCTAAGTATCAATTAAAAAAGAAAAGAAAATATCAAGGAACTGAGTAACGTGTGAAGACAGAAAGTTACACATAAAGTTCTATGTGTTAATAATTATTAAATTTGCAATTGTTTAATTATAAATAACATTATATTATAAAGCATTATTTCAATTCCACAAATCACTACAACGTCTCTAAAATAAGCTTTTCATTACTAGTTTTATTTAAGTATAGTTCGTATACAAATTAGTTTCAGGCATGCAATATACTGATTGGACATTTATAAATCTTACAATGTGATCATCACACTTAGTCTAATAATCATCCATCACTGTAAAAACTGATCACAATTTGCCATATTGCCCTTCACCTTTTTCAACCACCCTCCCAACTCTTATCTACTCTGGAAACCATGTTTCAATAAGTCTGTTTTTGTTTTACTTCATATTCCACATATAAGTGAAATCATATGGTATTTGTCTTTCTCTTACTTCACTTAGCATAATACCATCCTTGTTCTCACAAATGGTAAAATTTCATTTTTTATGGCTGAGTAATATTCCATTGCAAAATTAGACCACATATTTTTTATCCACTCATCTATCAATAGAAATCTAGGTTGTTTCCATATCTTGGCTATTGTAAATAATGCTGCCATGAACATAGGAAGGTATATGTCTTTTTTAATTAGTGCTTTGTTTCCTTTGATAAATACCTAGAAGTAGAATTGCTGGATCGTATGGTAGTTCTATTTTTAATTTTTTGAGGAGTCTCCACACTGCTTTCCATATTGGCTGCAATAATTTGCAGTCCCACCAAAAGTACACAAGGGCTCCCTTTTCTCTACATTCTTGCCAACACAAGTTATTTGTTGAATATATGTGATTTATTTATTTTTAAATTAAACTTAATTGGGTGACATTGGTATATAGGTTTCAAGTATACAATTCTATGATTAATCATCTGTATATTGTATTGTTTGCCAACCAACCACACTAAGTCAAATATCCTGTCACCATATATTTGACCCCTTTTACCCTTTACTACCTCCCACACCCAATCCCTCTGGTAAGCATTCCATAGTTGTCTGTGTCTAGGAGTTTGTTTGTTTTTACTGTTTGTTCATTTGTGCTTTCAGTTTTGTATCCTACATATGAGTGAAATCATATGGTTCTTGACTATTTCTGTCTGATTTATTTTGCTAAGCATGATATTCTCAAGATCCATCCATGTAGTCATATGACAGTATTTCTTTATTTTTAATTAAATCTTTATTGTTGAAAGTATTACATATGTTCCCCTTTTCCCTGTATTGACCCCTTCTAGCCCACCCCCATCCACCACCCAAGGCCTTCACTACTCTATTGTCTGTGTCTATGGGTTAAAGAATATATGCATACAAGTTCTTTGGTTGATCTCTTCCCACCCAGTCATCTTGCCGTGCTTACCCTCTGAGATTCCACAGTCCATTCTATGCTTCTATGTTTCTGGATCTATTTTGTTCATCAGTTTATTTTGTTCATTAGATTCCACATATGAGTGAGATCATGTTATATTTGTCTTTGTCTGACTGGCTTATTTTGATTAACATAATACTCTCCAGGTCCCTCCATGGTATTGCAAATGTTGAGTTCCTTCTTTTTTACTGCTGTATAGTATCCCATGGTGTAAATGTACCACTGCTTTTTTATCTACTTGGGTTATTTTCAGGTCTTAGCTATTATAAATTGTGCTGTTCTGAACACAGGGATGCATGCATTCTTTCTGATTGGTGTTTCAGGTTTCTTAGGATATATTCCCAGAAGTGGGGTCACTAGGTCAAAAGACAGCTGATATTTAATTTTTTGAGGAAACTCCATAGTAGCTGCACCAGTTTGCATTCCCACCAGCAGTGTACTAGGGTTCCCTTTTCTCCACATCCACATCAGCACTTGTAATTTGTTGATGGTAGCCATTCTGACAGGTATAAGGTGATACCTCATTGTTGTTTAATTTGCATCTCTCTGATGATCAGTAACTTGGAGTATTTTTTCATATGTCTCTTGGGCATCTGTATATACTCTTTGGAGAAAAGTATATTCAGGTATTCTGCCCATTTTTAAATTGGATTGTTTGTCTTCCTTTTGTTAAGTTGTATTTGTTCCCTATATATTTTAGATATTAAACCTTTATCAGAAATGTCATAGTCAAATATGTTATCTTATACAGTGGGCTCCCTTTTGATTTGTTGATGGCTTCTTTTATTATGAAGAAGATTTTTATTTTTATGTAGTCCCATTTGTTTATTTTCTCCTTAGTTTCCTTTGCCCTAGGAGATGTATCTGTAAACATATTGCTCGGAGAGATGTCTGAGATTTTTCTTCTTATGGTTTTTTCCAGAATTTTAATGCCATGACAACTTACATTTAAGTCTTGTATCCATTTTGAGTTTTATTCTTGTTTATGGTGTAAGTTGGTGATCTAGTTTCATTTTTTTGCATGTATCTGTCCAATTTTCCCAACAACATTTATTGAGGAGACTGTCTTGACTCCATTGTATGTTCTTACCTTCTTTGTCAAATATTAATTGAGGGTAATTGCTTGGGTTGATTTCTGGGGTCTCTGTTCTGTTCCATTGAACTATATGTCTGTTCTTGTGCCAGTAGCAGGCTGCTTTGATTACAGTGGTTTTGTAGTATAACTTGATATCTGGTATTGTGATTCCTCTAACATTGTCCTTCTTTCTCAAGATTACTGAAATTATTTGGGGTCTTTATTGATTCCATATACATTTTGGAGTATTTTTTTGTAGATCTGTGAAATATGCTGTTAATTTTTTAATAGTAATTGCATTGCATCTGTAGATTTCTTTGGGTAGTATGAACATTTTAATGATGTAAATATTACCAATCCATGAACATGGTATATTCTTCTACTTGTTTATATCAACCCCTCTCTCTTTTTTCAACATCCTGTAGTTTTCCACTTATAACTCTTATACCTCATTGGTTACGTTTATTCCCAAATACCTTAATTTTTTGTTGCCATGGTAAATTGGATTATTTGTTTAATTTCTCTTTCTGACAATTCAATTATTGGTGTATAAAAATACCATCAATTTCTGGATGTTAATTTTGTATCCTGCTACATTGCCAAATTCATTGATTAAATCTAGTAGTTTTTTGGTGGAGTCTTTAGAATTTTCTATGTACAATAATCATGTCATTTGAGAATAATGAGAGTTTAACTTTTTCCTTTTCAATTTGGATGTCTTTTACTTCTTCTTGTCTGACCGCTGTGGCTAGAACTTCCAGTACTATGTTGAATAAGAGTGGTGAAATCGGACATCACTGACTTGTTCCTGTTCTTAGGGGAAAAGGTTTTAGTTATTGCCTATTGAGTATGATGTTCACTATACGTTTGTCATATATGACCTTTATTATGTTGAGATATGATCCCTCTAGTCCCACTTTGCTGAGAGTTTTTAATAAAAGATAGGTGTTAGGTTTTGTTGAATGCTTTTTTCTGTGTATATTGATATGTACATGTGATTTTTTTTCCTTTTAATTTGTTTATGTGATGTATCACATTTACTGATTTGCAAATATCCTTCGTCCCCATAATAAATCCTATTTGGTCATGGAGTATGATCTTTTTAATACATTGCTGGATCCAATTTGCTAATATTTTGTTAAAGGTTTTAGCATATATGTTCACCCAATATACTGGACTATAGTTCTATTTCCTTGTAGTTCCTTTATCTGGTTTTGGAATTAGTTCTCTTTATTGAACTCATGAAAAGACCTTGGAACTTTTCATTCCTCTTGGATTTTTTGGAATAGTTTGAGGAGGATAGGTGTTAGTTGTTCTTTGAAGGTTTGGTAAAACTCCCCTGTAAAGCTGTCCAGAGCAAGACTTTTGTTTGCAGGAAGTTTTTGATTACTGCTTCTATTTCATCAGTTGTTATTGGCTTATTTAGGTTTTCTGACTCTTTCTGATTCAGTTTTGGGAGATTGTATTTTTCTAGGAATATGTCTATTTTATCCACTTTGTCCAGCTTGTTGGCATATAGCTGTTCACAGTATTTTCTTACAACCCTTTGTATTTCCATGGTGTCAGTTGTTACTTCACTACTTTCATTTCTGATTTAATTTTTGGGGTCCTCTCTCTTTATTTTCTGACTAGAGAGGCCCAGTGCATGAAATTCATGTATGGGTAGAGCCCCTAGGCCTGGCCAGCGATCAGGGCCAATCTGTGGGGTGACCAGTGGGGTGATCACGGGTCCCCCGCTGGCACCTGCCTTGGCTGGCCTGGGGCCTGTGGGCTGGGGGCAGCTCCTGCATTGAGTGTCTGTCCCCTGGTGGTCAGTGCATATCATAGTGGCTGGTGGTTCCGCCATTTGGTCAATTTGCATATTAGGCTTTTATTATATAGGATGAGATTGGCTGAAGGTTCATAAATCTTGTTTATCTTTTCAAAGAATGAACTCTTAGTTTCAATGAACTTTTGTATGATTTTTTTCATCTCAACGTAATTTATTTCTGCTCTAATCTTTATTATTTCTTTCATTCTACTTCCTCTGAGCTTTTCTTATTGTTCTCTTTCTAATTCTTTAAGGTATAGTGTTAAATATTTTATTATTAATTTTTCTTGTCTTTTGAGGTAGGCCTGAAGTGCTATGAACCTCCCTCTTAGAACTGCTTTTGCTGGGTCACAGAGATTTTAGGTTGTTTTAGGTTCATTTACATTTGTTTCCAGAACATTTTTTATTTCTTCCTTGATCTCATTGGTAACCCTGTCATCCTATATAATAAAAGCCTAATATGCTAAGTGTCTGGTTGTCCAATCGGCCATTCAACCAATCAAAGCATAATATGCTAATGATATGCTAAGGCCACTCAATTATTCGCTATGACATGCACTGACCACCAGGGGAGAGATGCTTCGACTGGTAGGTTAGCTTGTTGCTGGGGTCTGGCCAATTGGAACTGAGCAAATTGGTCTGGACACTCCCTGGAGCCCTTCCGCGGTCCCTCCTGGGCTGGCCAACCTCCTACATCCCTTCCTGGCCCTGATTGTGCACCGGTGGGGTCCCTTGGCATGACCTGTGCCCTCTTGCAATCTGGGACCCCTCGGATGATATTGGAGAGCGGGTTTCAGCCCGATCCCGCAGGCCAAGTCAAAGGACCCCCTGGTGCACAAATTCATGCCCCAGGCCTCTAGTTGTTTAATAACATGTTATATAGCCTCCTTGTGTTAGAATGTTTTGGAGTATTCTTAATTTAGTTGATTTCTAATTTTATTCCATTGTGGTCTAAGAAGATGCTTGATATGAATTCAATTTTCTTGAAATTGTAGAAACTTGTTTTGTATTCTAACATGTGGTCTATCTTTGAGAATGGTCCATGTGCACTTGAGAAGAATGTATATTCTGCAGCATTCGGATGAAATGTTCTATAAATGATAATTAAATCCATCTGATCCAGTGGGTCATTTAGAGTCACTCTTTCCTTGATAATTTTTTTATCTGGAAGATCTATCCTGTGAAGTCAGTGGGGTATTAAAGTCCCCTACTATAACTGTATTGCTTTTGATCTTTACCTTAAAGTCCTCAAGAAGTGTTTTTTAATATATATTTAGGTGCTCCTATATTGGGTACATATATGTTTACCAGGGTTATATCCTCTTGTTGTATTGATACCTTTAGTATTATGTAGTGACCCTTATTGTCTCTTGTGATGAAATTCATTTTGAAGTCTATTTTGTCAGATATGAGGATTGCTACCCTAGCGTTGTTTTTGTTTTGTTTTTTTTTTTCCTTTCCATTCATGGAAAATGTTTTTCCATCCCTTCATCCTCAGCCTGTGTGAGTCTTTTGTTCCGAGGTGGGTCTCTTGTAGACAGCATATAATTGGGTCATGTTTTTGTATCTTTTGATTGGAGCATTTAATCCATTTGCATTTATGGTTATTATTGATAGGAACTTATTTCTTGACACTTAAGATCTGTATGTCTATGTTTCTCTCTATATATTTCTTCTCATTACAGCAGTCCAATTAGCATTTCTTGCAGTGCTGGTTTGGTGGTGATAAAGCCTTTTTGTCTGGTAAGCTTTTTATTTCACCATCTATTTTAAATGATAGCCTTTCTGGATATAGTAATCTTGATTTCAGATACTTGCTTTTCATTACCTTGAATACGTCATGCCATTCCCTTCTGGCCTATTGAGTTTCTGTTGAGGAATCAACCCTTTTGTAGGTAACACATTGCTTTTCTCTCTTTAAGATTCTCTATTTTTAATTTTTGTCATTTTAATTATGATGTGTCTGGGCATGGGCCTGTTTGGGTTCTTCTTTCTTGTGACTCTATGTGCCTCCTTGACTTATGTGACTTTTTTCTTCAGTAGGTTGGGGAAGTATTTTGCCATTATTTCTTCAAATATGTTCTCTATCCCTTGCTCACTTTCGCCTCCTTCTGGCACTCTGATTATGTGAATATTTTTGTTTCACTTTGTCCCATGGCTCCCTTAAACTGTCCTCCTGTTTTTAAATTGTTTTTTGTTTCTATGATTGAGTGATTTTTTTTCTACTCTGTCTTCTAATTCGCTGATCCAGTCCTCTGCTTCCCCATATCTGCTGTGTATTCCTTCCACAGTGTTATTAGTGCTATGTCATTCTTTATTTCTGACTGGTCTTTTTTCATAATTACTATATTTTTTCTCATGCTGTTGAGCATCTTTGCCATTATTATTCTGAGCTCTATATCTGATAAATTTCTTGTCTCTGTTTCATTTAGTTCTTCTTCTGGTGAATTCTCCTCTTCTTTCATTTGGGAGTTGTTTTTTTGTCTTCCCATTTTGGCTTTCTATCTGGGTTTGTGTATATATATTAGGTAGATCTGCTGTGACTCCCAATCTCTAATGCAGGATAATGTCAGATGCTGCTTCTGACTGGTACTTAGTACTCTGTTTGGGGCTATCAGCAATCCACAGCTTGTGGCTCCCTCTGCTGGGGTTGGGTGCCTTAGGAAAGCACCACGATGTGCACCAGGGTCTGCTTTTCCTAGATCAGGGCCTGAGATTATATCAGGACAGACTCAAAACCTCCAGAGATCCACCTCTGCCTGCAGTTTGATTTTATTCATGCTTGATTAACTTTATGCTGACCACAGGGTGGGACGAGATGACTTCCATTAAGGTGTGCAATTGCCTTCACCCCAGCCAAAACTGCCTAGATAGCAAATGTCAATCAGAGAAAGATGTCCTCCACACAGTGAGGGAATGACTCAACACAGGAGACCAGAAGATAGCCCTCCAAGCTCCAATTCCCACCCCCCCCCCAACCCTGGAATCTCCTAACACAGCTCCAGTCTACTTTTCCCTCCCTCTCCTGGAGCCCAAGGTGAAAAGCTGCACACAAAATGTTGTGCCTTGGTCCTTTAAGAGGGTGCCTGCATTTCCAGCCATCTCTCACTGGCAGACAGCAACCTTGATGCTTTTCACAGTCAGGTATTACGTGGGCACCTCTCTCAGTTCTGGTGCTCTGGGCTGGGGAGGCCAGCTTGGGGTTTAGACCCGAGAGTTCCCAGTGGGAAACCCCTAACAGCTGTGTTAACACTTTGAAACTTCAGCTGCTGATTGTGGAAGCCCAGCCATCCCTTTCTTGTCTCCACACTTCCTACCAGTCTCTATAGTCTCTACTTTCGATCTTTGGTTATCAGGGTTCTCTCCAGCTAGTCTTTAGTTGATTTTTCAGGGTGATTTTTCTGTATTTCCAGTTTGGTCCTTGGAGAGTGTCAGTGTAGCTTCCACTTACTCTGCCGCCGTTTTTAATCTCCCCACAGGGTAGTGTTTCATCTTTTCTTATGGCTGAGTAGTATTCCATTGTACATATGTACCAAATCTTCTTTACCCAATCATCTATGGAAGGAAACTTTGGTTGTTTCCATGTCTTGGTCACTGGGAATAATGCTGCAATGAACAAAGTGGTGAATATATCTTTGTGAATAAATGTTTTCAAATTTTTTTGTTAGATACACAGAAGAGGAGTTTCTGGATCTAACTCTGTTCTTAATTCTTTGAGTTTTGTATAACTGCCATTCTGACTGGTCTGAGGTAGTATTTCATTATGGTTTTGACTTGCATTTACTGATGATTAATGATGTTAAATATCTTTTCATCTGTCCATTGGCCATTTGTTTATCAGTTTATAGGGTCTATTATAATTTACAAGATAATTTTTATATGTAATCAAATATGTAGAATGATCTTTTACTCTGAGATCACAATTCAGCAATCGAATCTCTTTTGAATGACTTTCAAGATAAACTTTCATAAACAGAAATATTTTTGAATCCTATAAAATGGTTCTACTGTACTTTATCTGAAGAAAACATTTTAGAAAATATTGCTTATCAACATCACAGTGCAACTAGTGGTGCTGTTTGGTTCCTGTCCAGGAAACACATACAGCTATAGCTAAAATATTTCACAGAAAGTAAAGCATTTCCTAGAATTGAATTTGACACAGTATCTGTTCATTATAGTTCCACAATTCCATGACAAACATTATAAAGGAAGCAGAAAATGGGCTGTTCTCTAAATTATACATATACCCTTATTGATTTAAAAGTACTATAACTAAATTAATACTTTCATTTATAAATTGATGGGATATTACAGTTAAGAAAATATAGAAACTATTTATGAAGATCACAAGAGGCACTGATGTCAGGAAACTGACAGTGAAAAAAGGTCCTAAAGAGTTAAAAGGTTAAAGTTTCCTAAGAAGGTTGGAAAAATGGTTGGAACATGAAGAGGAATGGTAGAAAATGTAACAATGGAATTCTATGGAACTTTTGTTACTTACTCACAAAACTACCTGCCTGACACCTAGGGTAGCTTGAGTAGGAGCAGAAAACCTGGTTGAATAAGGTGATGTCAGATTTTGCAAGGAATTAAAAACAGAAGAGAGAAGCTGTTTCCACTAGCCATATAGGTCAGCGTACCTCTTAGGAGAGTCAATCTAAAAATTTAATTATGCAATTATTTCCACATAGGAAAATTCAAATAAGGAAATGGAGAGCTGTATCTTTTTTTTCCTTTGCTAGGCTGTCTGCATTGAAAATTCCTGCATGGTGAGAGGAAGCAAGCAAGGGAGAAATGGTGCTATTCACATATTCCGAGAGATCATCAAACCAGCAGAGAAATCCCTCCATGAAAAGTTAAAACAAGATAAACGCTTTAGGTAAACTTAATTAGTTTCACATCCACAAAAGAATGAGAGGTATTGGCATATTTTTGTTTCACAGTTAGAATTCCAAACGGCATTTAATATTCAGTATTGCTGATCATAAAACTTAGAATAATAAGTCTATGAAACTAAATATATTCTCAACATTATTTTGCTTCCTGGTGCAACATAATATAATTTGGTGAGTGAAAAAGAAAACAATCTTATAAACTGAATTACACTTTGCAAGTTTTTTATAATTAAATTTTTAAATGATAATATTTAATAGCAAAGGCTATTTTGTAGAATATTAAATTAAAAATGTTTATTTGCTATAAAGTGTGACCTTTTCAAGTTTTATAGGAGAATAACAGTATTTAGAAAATTTAAAAATCACACGTAGCCCTAACTGGTTTGGCTCAGTGGATATAGCATCGGCATGTGGACTGAAAGGTCCCAGGTTCGATTCAGGTCAAGGGCATGTACCTTGGTTGCGGGCACATCCCCAGTAGGAGTTGTGCAGGAGGCAGCTTATCGATGCTTCTCTCTCATCGATGTTTCTAACTCTCTATCCCTCTCCTTTCCTCTCTGTAAAAAAATCAATAAAATATATTTTTTAAAAATCACATGTACCTTTAAATAATTTCCCCATGAAAAAACTTTCTTAACAGGTAAATTGCATATGAAACCTATGAAAATGTATGAACAACTTTCTCATGCTTTCTGAATACATGGATTATATTCTATTCCATGCATTGTAGGTGAGCATACCATATCTAAATCTAACAAAATAAACATATGTCTTTTCTGTTTAGCATCTTCCTTAGCTTTCTAGAAGCTGCTGACTTGAAAGAGCTCCTAACACAACCTGGGGATTGGACTTTATTTGTTCCAACCAATGATGCCTTTAAGGGAATGACTAATGAAGAAAAGGAAATTCTGATTCGTAAGTAAAAGTGAATATGGAATATTTCCCCTTTGATATCAGGATCTAATTTCTTCCTCAAGGGTTTCTGCCCAGACATCAGCCTCAAAAATGTTTCCTTTTTAAAAATTTTTGTAGAGTCATAGTTTTCATTATTTTCATTTAAGATATGTGAAGAGTCACTCATTAATATTTTTAGTTAACTGCTTACTGTCATGTGTTTGGGCTACGTGTTCATTTATGTTATTTATCAATAGCAACTTGAGAGAACAATTAGATAAGAAAATACAGTGTGGGAATATAAAGACAAATATTTTTCTCTTTAGTATTCCTAGCATCAAAATGCCAAAACAAGATGACATGTTATTAAATAAATATATATATTTTCCTTCTAGGCAACAAAAATGCTCTTCAAAACATTATCCTTTATCACCTGACACCAGGAGTTTTCATTGGAAAGGGGTTTGAACCTGGTGTTACTAACATTCTAAAGACCATACAAGGAAGCAAAATCTATCTGAAAGGAGTAAGTTTTATGGAATGAATTTATGATAGTGTTCATAAATTGTAATGTTCATTTTTCATTAAATTTCTCATCGACATTATTCCTTGTTTTGATAGGTAAATGACACACTTCTGGTAAATGAATTGAAATCAAAAGAATCTGACATCATGACAACAAATGGTGTCATTCATGTTGTAGATAAACTTCTCTATCCAGCAGGTTGGTAATTATTGAATTCATTAATATGCTAAATCTTTTTTATTAAAAACCTAGATTTTTATTTCATACATTCTTGCCAACATTTATTTAATATTCCTCTTCATAGACACGCCTATTGGAAGTGATCAGCTGCTGGAAATACTTAATAAACTGATCAAATATATCCAAATTAAGGTACAGAATATTATTGGATTTATTTATAATGTGTTGAACATAAGAAACTATAAATGTATACATTAATGAGTAGATGGACACTAGGCTTGGATTGCTCTGTTGATTATGCATCACCGGCCCATCTGTAAAGAAATGACATAAATTCTTTATGGCTTTATTCAACAACAATCCATTAAAATTTACATGAGGCCAAGCAGTGTATTAAGTGTTATGTGAAATATTAAGTTGAATCAGATATGGCTCTTTATGCAAAAATTTTACCATCCAGTTGGGAAGATGAGACATGGAAAAAAACAACTATAATTTTTTTTATCCTCAAAGTCTTTGCTACTGAATATAAGAAAAAGCATATACTTAAAAAAGTTGTCATTAATCATAATAGTTAAAGGCAAAGAATATTTTGCTTCTTTATTACTATAGAGTCAATGTGTCAGAAAACACATGACTTTGGATTAAGTATTCTATAATTTTCAAGACTGAATTACAAATCTATAAATGTTAAGCTATCAGCCTCATAGCAGGAAACTGGAATTTGACTCATATGAAGACTTCATTTCTGTTAAGTGTAATGATAGCTTTATTTTATTTACCTTAGTAAGAAATACAGTGGTTCCATATTTTTTAATACTACTAGCCTTAGTTTTATGTTACTAAGTATACATGTCATGTTACTACACTTCATGTATAAACATTTATTTTCAGTTTGTTCGTGGTAGCACCTTCAAAGAAATCCCCATGACTGTCTATAGTAAGTACATATGGGTATTAGTCACATATAAGTAGAAAAATAAAAATATTAATAATGTTTTTTATATTTACAAACAGAGACTACTGATAATCTGGTATTTAGAATTTCAAACAATGGCAAATTGGATCCCACTTTAAATAAGGCTTGAGCTTAGAATGAGAACTCTCATCCTTAGCCATACCCTCCAAATCCAAGAAACCACTTCCCCACTCATCCAAAAATATGTAAGAACTAGAGGCCCGGGGCACAGGATTTGTGCACTGGTGGGGGGCGTGGTCTGCGGGGATTGGCATGCTGTGAGAGCACCGCTCATCCCAGTCACCCGAGCAGTGCTCCCACTGTGGGAGCACACTGACTACCAGGGGGCAGCTCCTGCATTGAGTGTCTGCCCCCTGGTGGTCAGTGCTTGTCATAGTAACTGGTCAACCAGTCATTCTGGTTGTTCCACTGTTTGGTCACTGGGCTTTTATTATATAGGACAGCAGTAAAATATAATAGCTAGTATGGCAGAGAAGCAGAAAAAAAGACATATAAACCTTAAAAGGAAGAGCTAGGTAAAAAGCACTTGAGAGCTATCTGAAAATGCAGATGTGTGGACACAGAAATAGCATTGCCAAAGGATTTGTCACTTACTATACTCTCAAGTCCTCAGTTGGCTAAATGCAGGGTGGAACACAATGTGACAAAGAATCTTAATGTTTATGACTTGGTGGTCAAAAACTCTCTCTATCCAAAACTGTACAAAGAAATAAAATTTTTGCCAGGTGATAAACATAAAGTTTCTAGATCCCAAGGTTCTTTTATCCCTGATTCTATCAGATTATCAAAATTAAACCCCTACTATTTAACATTGGTAAAGGATATGTCATTCTCATAAACATAATTTGTGGTATTTCTTTTTCAATGTGACTTTTCTTCCTTTGTATTTTTTCTTTTTTTCTTGTAACTTTCAAAGCAGAAATTCTTTTAATTTTGTTTTGACTCTTCAATTAAACACTCAATATATAATAGTTGCTAAAGAATTATTTCAATTTCCACATTTATTCTGACTAGAAAATTATTCTATTTTATACCATTAGAATCTGCTATTTAAGAAAATTTTCTTTAAGATTTACACTTGGTATGGAAAAGAAGTAAAGACAATATAAGGAGCAAAACAAAATGTCTGCTGCTCTTACTGATTTCAATTATGTCATAACTAGAGGCCCAATGCACAAAATTCATGCAAGAGTAGGCTTTCCTTCCCCTGGCTGCCAGCACTGGCTTCCCTCTGGCATCCGGGATCCAGGCTTCCCTTGCAGCCCCGGCTTCATCTGGAAGGCTGTCTGGAAGAACGTCTGGAAGGATGTCTGGTCTAAATTAGCATATTATGCTTTAATTATTATCCTATCTAATAAAAGAGTAATATGCAAATTGACCATCACTCCAACACACAAGATGGCTGCCCCCATGTGGTCAAAGATGGCCACCCCCCCATGTGGACACAAGATGGCCACCACAAGATGGCCGGCAGGGGAGGGCAGTTGTGGATGATTAGGCCTGCAGGGGAGGGCAGTTGGGGGGGACCAGGCCTGCAGGGGAGGGAGGGCAGTTAGGGGTGACCAGGCTGGCAAGGGAGGGCAGTTAAGGGTGACTGGGTCAGCAGGGGAGGGCAGTTAGGAGAGACAAGGCCTGCAGGGGAGGACAGTTAGGGGCAATTGGGCTGGCAGGGGAGCAGTTAGGCATCAATCAGGCTGGCAGGGGAGTGGTTAGGGGCAATCAGGCAGGCAGGCAGGCGAGTGGTTGGGAGCCAGCAGTCCTGGATTGTGAGAGGGATGTCTGACTGCCCAGTGGGATCAGGCCTAAACGGGCAGTCAGACATCCCTCGAGGGGTCCCAGATTGGAGAGGGTGCAGGCTGGGCTGAGGGACACACCCCCCATGCATGAATTTTGTGCACCGGGCCTCTAGTAGATAATATATGCAAATCCAATATCAAGCCAGCTCAGAATTGTTTTAAAGATTTAGTTGGAATACTTTTGATTAAACCTGGTATATATTTCATTATGGAAGTTACAATGTTTTAAAGATATCCTATATAATAAAGAGGTAATATGCAAATTAACCCTCATGCCTTCACAAGATGGCTGCCTATGACCAGGCCAGCAGGGGGGTGCAATAAGAGGCGACCAGGCCGGCAGGGGGCAAAGCAGTTAGGGGCAACCAGGCCAGCAAAGGGAGACAGTTGTGGGTGACAGGCCAGCAGGGGGGGCAGTTGGGGGCAACCTGGCAGGCAGGCAGGTGAGCAATTAGGAGCCAGTGGTCCAGTATTGTGAGAGGGATGTCCGACTGCCGGTTTAAGCCCAATCCCCAGGATCAGGCCTAAACCAGCAGTCAGACATCCCCCGAGGGGTCCCAGATTGGAGAGGGTGCAGGCTGGGCTGAGGGGAACCCCCTTCATGCATGAATTTCGTGCACCGGGCCTCTAATATTTCATAAAAAACTAAAGAATCTTTATGGGCTCTATTCATCAGAAATGTTATGTCATCTTTCTCTACTAAAGATATATACGTGCATTACTTTTTTTTTACTTTTCCTATTTAATCCATAATAAATTCACCACTTTCCATATATGTCAATGTAATATTTTGCTTACAATGAGCCACCATCTATAATTTCTATATTTTCCTTTACTGAAATTAGATCCTCACTCACAGAGAATGTTACACTTTATGAAATTATTCAAGTCTAGTAAATCTCATCTTCCTACTCAATGTCTTGAAATAGCTTTGATATTTACATTCTGATGTCAAATGTTTCTTTAACTCCTCCTTAACATTAGATGGGTAGGCTGTTATTTAGAAGCATACATCAAATAGAGGTAGAGACTAATTAAACCAAAAATTTGTTTTTTTATGTTTATTTATTGACTGGTCTATAAAATTTATTTAATATGCTTGCTCATATTATTCTGGTCCCTAAAATACCATACATCCTAATTTTTGGGGGGACTGCTGTTTAGCAATTTTGTCAAATATATTGAGGTAAAGAGTAATAAAATCAGTATTTAATCTTTGGCTGGTGACCTGTCAGAACTATTTGCCTTCAGGAAAGTGTGATTGAAACAAAACTAACAATCAACTAAACGCCCTAAACTTCAAGTTCCTTAGTATGAAGTAAAAATTTGAGATAAAAGTAATTAACTCATTTTGAAAGTAGCAGTGGATATGACCTCTGTATTTGATCTTCATGGTAAGGTTTCTCTATGGTAGGACTAGCTGTGAAACCAATAATTGGACACAGATTTATTATGCCTTAGAGCTTTATAATTTGAGATCTCAAGACATAAAATTTTGGTATGACTGAAACATGGTCACAATTAAGGCCTAGAAGCCATCTTAGTTCAAAAGTGGATACAAATAAACATCTCATAAAACTGAGGTGAGAATGTTACAGAAACCCAAACTATGCTAACACCTCACCTTTAAAATGTCAATATATCTGTTATGAATGCACAAGTAGCTTTAGTGCAGCATGTTATCTAATGGAGCCATCTTTTAAGGACTCTAATTAGAAGTTACAAAAAGCCAGTAACTGCTTATGAGGCTCCAGAGGCTCATTTTTAGTTAATCTATACAAACAAAAACCAACCAAAAAGTTGGCTACTATCTTAAATAAATTTTACACATTATTATCTTAGTTGGGTGGATGACATGCATTCAAAATACATACCTTTAAATTTTTAAAAAGATGATGATGATAAAAATTAATGATATTGTAGCTTGTAACTTAAATAATCTATACTAATAATAGAGGAATATGCAAATTGTCCAGGACACTGTCACAGTAACAGTAATGACCAAACAGCAGGCTGTGTGGGGCAACAAGGCTGGCAGGGGGAGCAGTTGGAGGCGACCAGGCCAGGGTGGTGGGGGGAGTAGTTGGGGGCAACCAGGCCAGCAGGGGTGCAGTTAGGGGCGATCAGGCAGGCAGGCAGGTGAGCAGTTAGGAGCTAGCGGTCCTTGATTGTGAGACTAAACCAGCAGTTGGACATCTCCCGAGGGGTCCCAGATTGGAGAAGGTGCAGGCTGGGCTGAGGGGACCCCTGCCTCCCGTGCACAAATTTTGTGCACTGGGCCTCTAGTGATCATATAATGTTTGTTGCATAGAGCTCATCTGGCTGGCTGAGATTTATTTTTACTTTTAAGTATGTTGAGCTATTTTTCTATTTTCCTCTCTAGATTAATGTTATAAAATGCATGAAAAATATTTTGCCTTTTATTTTAATTTTTTTCTAATTGAGAAAGAATTCAACAATGCAATTTGAGATATTATGAATTGCATGAAATTAAATATATTTATTGTCTTCTGTTGCTATGTAGTCAATATTTTCAAGAAGTATAAAAGAAGGTAAATAGCTTTAGTGGTGCAGTTCAAAATTAGAGATTTCTAGATAGAATTTCCCACTTAGTGAGTCTATATTTCACTGGAACAAATCCAAGTGCCTGGACTTCAGAGTACAACATCTGGCCATAAGAAGATACTACTAGATAATGTACAATGAATATTTCCTGCATCTTCTGTATGAACATATTACTGTATCTGATACCTCAGTACCTAGCAAAAACAAACAAAACAAAAACAAACAAAAAAAACTGTTTTATTCAGGTTGTTGATATATAAGCATCATTTATGTTCCACTTTCTATACTTTCAGCTACTAAAATTATAACCAAAGTTGTAGAACCAAAAATTAAAGTGATTGAAGGCAGTCTTCAGCCTATTATCAAAACTGAAGGTAAAAATCAATGTTATACATGTTTCCTTTTACTGTGAAAAAAGCCCATATAATAGACTGATTTCTATGAATGTATCTACATTCTTTTTTAAACTAACATGCTAAATATTTCTATACAAATGGCATGCTTGTGTTATTGAAGAATAGGGAATGCAAATTATTTCACAGAGTGTATTGTGCAGTTCTAATACTTTCAGTACATTTGCTTGTTCTGGACTGAGAAAACAGTAGTTTCACATGAACCTAATGGGCTATTGCATTAGCATTAGTACCCAGATATTCACTAAACAAATAAACGCTGAGCATTTTTGTTGCAGTTCGATTCCTTCAGAGAATATACTCTTTTTTTGCAGCTTCATTTCCAATCTCCCCACATGGATCTCTTTTATACTATTACAAAAAACTCTTCCAAAAAGTGCAGGCATTTTTCATCCAACAACTTAAGAGAGTACAGAAGCTGTACATTGATGAAAACTTAAAATTACAACCATACATAATATATTTTGAAATAGAAGAAGGAATAAATAGCTGGTGCAGTGAGTCAAATCTTAGAAACCTTAGTTCTAACCCTGAACTCATATGTATGAGTTAAACATTTCTCCTGACGTTTCAGACTAGAACATTAAGCACTCACTTTTCTCTTTATACTTACTGTCTATGTTAGCCAGCTTCAATATTTTTGCGCCACCTTTATCTAATGTATTTTAATTATTACTAAGAGTCAGACCTCAATAAAATTTCATTTCCGTGTCTAACCATCTTAATGTGGTGACTTGACAAATGCTTATCTTGGCAGCCATTTATAATTGTCCTGCTCTAAAATGATACTGATATTTCCTTCTCATTGTTTGCACTTTTGAAGATATACTGATGATTATTGAATTCTCACTAAATAAATTAGACTCCAAGATGTTTCTTATTTTAAAAAAGAATACTTAACCAAATTTCAGAATAAAGAATAAATCAATGGAAATTCAATTCAATACATACTTATTGAGCAGTTCTTGTGCTGGTTACTCTCCTAAATGCTGGAAGTAAATATGAAAAAGAAATATTTTTGATGAAAAACCTTGCCTTCATAGAGCTTCACTATAAAAGATATTTCTGAAATATCAGTTTAAGTTCCTTTAAAGAAATGTCGAGTCAGATGATTTATTAACTCATTTCCTATGCTTAAAAACCTTACATGTACTTTTCTTTTGAAATATCTATACTTTAAAAATCTGGCCTTATGTTTTGATACTCAGTATCCCTATAGATCAATTATCATGGTGTGAAATATTTATTGTTTAAAATAACTATACTTTTGTTTTCCTCATTTTATTTTGTTCTAGACTATTTAATTCTGGGTAATTGAGAATTTCTGGACAAAGCAAATAAATCCTCTCAAAGATAAGCAAATATAGTTACCCTCAGCTGTTGAAGGTTGTTACAGAATAAGTTAAATGTACTGAACTTTATTTTTCTTCTCCTCTATGAAATAGTCTTGATTAACTAATGTAGTAATCAACTTTCTAACATTCAAAAATATTTTCTACTGAAGCAAAATCATTTTGCAAGTCAAATACAACACATTTAACTTTTGCATTTGAAGGACTGTTTATTACTTAGTAAATTTTTGCATCATTCACATATAGAAGGTAAGTACTCAAATTCTTTTAGCCATAAAGCCTGAAATTTAGTATCTTAAAAGTAGGCATAAATTTGGGATTTTTAAATGTTCAATCTTATGCTTATTGGATTAAAAAGTGTAAGATAGTCAGTAATTAAAATTTAATAAAGAAGTAGTAATAGACAATCTCAGTATGGTAAAATAACACTAGCAATAATTAGAACAACTCAAATTTGTATATACTATATGATTCACAAAATATAGTCATTTGTATTTACAAATCAATTTAAGCCCTCTTACAGATGAAAGTAATTTTAATAGAATACCAAATACTTTCTAATTTGAAAAAAATGGGAATTGTTTAAAACTGAATTCATAAACCCTGAAATCACTTTCATGTTTGAGTAACACCAAATGTTGAAATAAATTTATCGTCCTGGTAAATTTAAAGGACTACTTAACATGATAATTTGTTTCCTAAAACAATGTCTCAGGACCCACAATAACAAAGATGAAAATTGAAGGTGAACCTAAATTCAGACTGATTAAGGAAGGTGAAACAGTAACTGAAATAATCCATGGAGGTGCGTTATGTATGTTTCCTAGTGCCTAGTTGGGATCTCTATGATTATTTTAATCACAGGAATTGGTTTAAATATATTGAACATCTGATGTTTCCTCTTGGTTTTTGTTTTATGTAAATCATGGGAATACTTTTCTCAGTTATGGGTTCTTAATAACCTGTCAAATAAAACATAAATGCCCTTTAATTGATCTAGTTGGAATTAATTTAACCATTAAGCCACCATGTTCAACAAAACTGTCATTATTTCTCTATATGCAGTGATGATTGTGAAATATAATGATGACAATAATTTCAACAAAAGGACATATTGGACTTAGAAGAAAAAATCCCATTGTATTAGACTGACTAGTAAGCCACTGTTAAGATTATCATAGAGTTCTCATTCTAATAATGTAGAACTCTCTGGATTCTCACTAAATACTCATTCCACAGTCAGGAAACAAATATGACATGGAGAGTTAGTTTACTAGATGGCCTTTGCCCTTACCCAAGATTCAGGACACAATTATGAGTTTTCAGACATCTGTTGATCTGAATTTATTTGAGTTGTGTTCCCAAAATTATTGCAGTGGAATCTTGAGTCTCAAACTTAATTCATTCCAGAAGGCTGTTCGAGAAACAATTTGTTCAAAAACAGAATCATTTTTTTCTGATTAGAAAGAATTAAATTGAATTAATTCATTCTAGACTCCCAAATAATTCCCTGTTGTATCCTTTCTTATATAGAGTACATGTCTAATGTACTATTTATTCTATAAATAAACACTTTTTTTCTTAAATTTATCGAACCACCCCCTAATAGCCTTAAAGGAACCACTTTCAGCACTCATTCCAGGGGTGTCTTTCAGGTCAGTATACAGCATCTTCCCTTTCCACAAATCATTGCCTCTGAAATGCTAGCACCAGCTAACTGCTTTTTCTTTATACAAATCAACAAAAATATTTCTATCTCTTCAATTGCCTGAGATCATTGTTTCATGAGCACTTTCACACCTTTAGCAACACTTGATGGCCTCTTTATATTTTAAAATTGTGCTAATTGTCCATCTAGCCAGCAACAAAACAACAACAAAAATATTCCCAGCACAATTTCCTGAGATGTTAACAACAGGAGGTTTTGTGGTAAACTGACTCATACTCTCACAGTCTCTCATTTGTTTGTAACTTGAGAGATGTTGTTTGTTTGTTTTTAATATATTTTTATTGATTTCAGAGAGGAAGGGAGAGGGAGAGAAAGAAAGATAGAAACATCAATGATGAGAGAGAATCATTGATCAGCTGCCTCCTGCACGCCCCACACTGGGAATCAAGCTGCATCTTGGGCATATGGTCTGACTGGGAATCAAACCGTGACCTCCCAGTCCATAGGTCAATGCTTAGCCACTGAGCAACACTGGCTGGGTGCTGAGAGATGCTTTTTGTCATGCTGATATATCAGCATTAAAGGTTTGTTAGGTCAAGAACTGAAGTTTTGTTCACAATCAAGACATTTTTCTGTGAACTACTTGGTCAAGAACCAAATTGTTCGAGATGGGAGATGTTGGAGAACTGACTTTTGACTGTATAATTAAATTCCAAATGGTATTGTTTTGAGAAATACATTTACTCATTAAAATGTCTAGCTTTTGACACCATGAGGTGATGAATCAAATGCATTTTTCTACCCCTAATTTCAGAGCCAATTATTAAAAAATACACCAAAATCATTGATGGAGTGCCTGTGGAAATAACTGAAAAAGAGACAAGGGAAGAACGAGTCATTACAGGTAATCTTTAATTCCATAGATGTAACTGTTCCTTGGATTATAAAAATCAAGCTACAGTTAATCCTAAAATATCTCTATAAGAATTATTATATCCTGAAAACAACAATCATAAAGAATATATGCACCCCTATGTTCACAGAAGCATTATTTACAATAGCTAAGATTTGGAAACAGCCCAAGTGGCGTTTAGTAGATTAATGGGTAAAAAAGTTTGGGACATTTACACAATGGAATACTATGCAGCAGTACAAAAGAGGGATCTCTTATCTTTTGGGACTGCATGGAGGGACCAGGATAGAATTATATTAAGCAAAATAAGCCAAACTGAGAAAGACAAATATTATACAATCTCACTTATTTGTAGAATCTAATGAACAAAATAAATTGACCAACAATATAAGACCTGAAGCATAGAGGCATGGGACAGACTGACATACCTTGGTGTGGGGATTAGGGACATGAGAAGAGATAAACCAAAGAACTTATATATACTTACATGAATAGCTCATGGACAGGGGCAATAGGGGGTTGAAGACCTGGAGGGGTGGGTAGAGGCTGGGAGGAGAGAGGTAAATGGGGGGAAAGTGGAAGACATCTGTAATACTATCAATAATAAAAATATATATTAAAAATAATTATTAGAGAAACTGTCATTTTCATGGTGGTTATTGAAGTAACTATTTTTTGGCAGATATAATATTATTCTAAATGTATAATCTATGTTTTTCTCTGAGTTGGAAATTTGTAGACAAATCTATAAGAATTTGTTTTTATTATGTACTTCATACACATTATATAACGTATTAGTATATCCTAGAACCAAAATCATTCCCTCTTTTGGTTTTCCATTAATCTTGAGGTCTACACATATACATACCAGAATATATGCAAGTATGTATAAAACAATTAATAATTTCAGTAAACCTCTGTATCAGTCTCCCACCAATAAATTAGCTTAAAATTCTGAATACAACTATTCTATAAGTATTTGTTTAAATGAGTGATTAGCAACTATGGCCCATGCCGCCTACTTATGTAATAAAGTTTTATTGGAATGCAGTGTTAATTCATTTATATAATGTCCATGAATATTTTCACACTATAGCTACTAAGTTGAATAGTTGCAACACAGGCCATATCACCTACAAAGTTTAAAATGTTTACTATCTGGCCCTTTACAGAGGAAGTTTATCTACCCCTGTATTAGTCCTATTTTTTTATTGTCTTTCCTTTAGGTCCTGAAATAAAATATACTAGGATTACTACTGGTGGTAGAGAAACAGAAGAAACTCTGAAGAAATTGTTGCAAGAAGGTCAGCATACTAAAAAAATAATAAGAATATGACTTTACCTAAGCTGTCTGTAAAGACTAATCTTTGAGGCTTTATATGTGTTTTTTTAATTTTATATCATTTCTTTGTTTTAAGTTCTAAACCAACATAAGAGAAAAAAATTCAAACATATAGAATGAAGCTTAAATGACAGTCACATTGATTGTTATGTTACATATTTGTTATATATTGTTCAACAGATTTATAAGGAAACAGGTTTATTGAAAAACAGCACTAAAATCTGAGAAAGAACCAAGTGTTGGTCTGGAATTCATTGTTGGGCAGATGTGTTTATATCAGGTCTCCTGTCTTCTTGCTACATAAACCAATTTCTGTTATAAACATGTACCCTCTCAGAGGTCACCAAAGTCACCAAACTCATTGAAGGTGGTGATGGTCATTTACTTGAAGATGAAGAAATTAAAAGACTGCTTCAGGGAGGTTAGTAAAAAAGAAACAACTAACCCGTTAACAGGTGTGGTGACTGAATTCTTCAACTTTTTAAAGACTGAGCGTTCACAATTTTTTTAAAGATGGCATCATGTGTTATCTTAACAGATTAATTTGTTCAATGGTAGTTTAATTAATATCTATAAATTATAACTATTTTAAGCAGTCTTTAAAAAGTATGGTATAAAGCTTGAGGAGCACTGAATATCTTTTTGCTTTGATACACATAATTATAAGGGTATTTTAAGTATGTGAAAAGGGGAAACTTTTAAAATTGGTAGTTATTTGAACAAACCCAACTTGACATATATTTTATATTTTAAAAAATGTATTCACTGCTCCCACAACAATAATACAAGGCATGTTTATGGAATCTTTAAGCTCATAGATCTAGAAAAAAAAAACAATGCATTTAGTAATTTTCTTTCCTAAAACTACATTCTTGGGAATGTGTATCTGTTTCTTCTAACAGTCTGTGTGATAATCTATACCTGGGAATGTAAATTATTTTGCATATAATATTAATCTTAATCTTTAAAGTATGGAATGTTCTCTGTCTGTGGCATTAAAAGGACCTACTTATAAAGGCAAAAGAGAAAAATAAGAATTCAGAATCTTGTGCAAACTCTGAACAGTAATTATTTGAAGAAATAGCAATGTCATAAATATAATGCAGATAATTTTATTTGAATAAATTAATTTCCAGTTTATTTCATTAAAGATAAAATGTTGACAGGTTGTTTTAGAGAAACAAGTAATTAAACTATTATAGAAATATCAAATATTCTCCTTGAAATATACCATGAATTGAGAACATTTGAGAATGCTTAGCCAAAGTATGGTCCAGATGGTTTTTCCTGCTTAAATTTTTAAAAATTGTATCACTCTACCCAAGAAAACATAAATTATCTTGGGACCATGTATAATCATTGCTTTTTTATTCCTTATTTTAATACAGATAAAAATATCTTATATAATGTTAAAACTGTTCAGCAATAGTAAAAATAAATATTTTTTATTCAAACAATAATTGAATTTCTCCTCAATAGAAAGATATGTATCTGAAATATGTAAGATTTCCTTTCAGACAGCAGAGGATATGTGACACAGCCAAAGCTCTAAAGAAATCAAAGGTTTCTGTAAGATCTAATACAGAATTCACTCATCCACCTCCAAAATCTTAATAATCTGCAAAGAAAATATATTCATTTGAGTGAAGAGGCAAAGACATTTTGAAGATTAAATTAAATTCTTTTTTTTTATTTTTTAGTCCTTGCCACACTAAATAGCATTGTAGAATGGCAGTATTTCCTTTTTCTTTTAATGCATCTTTAGAGAATGAATCAGTTAGTAGCTGTACCTGTGTATATTGCTTTAAATTATTTAAGCTTAAACTTTATGTTAGTATGTTTTCTTCCCTTTAATAAAGTCCCATTAACAAGTCTATTATAAACAATGAATTATATTCTCAAGAATAGCTTTACTCAAGAAAAGAAGATAACCTGCTGCAAGTTAATAATATTATATTTTTAGTTAATAGACTCTTCCTTAACTCCTGTTTCTGTTCATTGCAGAGGTTGATTCCTTTAGTTTCCACTATATGGTTTTTCTACATATCTATAAAGCATCAGTTTCCACTATTCCACACCATAAATTTTTATTAAAACATTTCCAAGGTTTTTATTTTTATCAGTATAATCAGTATAGCTATTAGTACAAATCTGAATATTGATTAGATATGCTAGTTATTTTTCCATTCCTGTAAAATCATTAGGTCATCCCTGAATCACAAGAGTCCTCTTACCTAGATCTTAAGAGACACTGATTTATAAAGAAGCTGGTATTAATAACAATTAGGTCATGCCCAGCCAGTGTGGCTCATTGGTTGAGCACTGACCTATGAACCAGGAGATCACAGTTCGACTTCTGGTCAGAGCACATGCCTGGGTTTGGGGCTCAGTCCCCGTAGGGAGCATGCAGGAGGTAGCCGATCAATGATTCTTTTTCATCATGGATGTTTCTATCTCCCTCTCCCTTCCTCTCTGAAATTAAAAGAAAAAAATAGGTCATGCAAGACTGGCTTTTTTCCTTTGAGAATCTAGATAATTGATCTATATCCAAACTCTGGTCCTTATCTCTAAGCTTGGAGTTTTCTATCTGAATTGTTCATATTGTGGTACATTTTTATGAATTGGGTATCAATCACTGAAGTCATGACTAAGTGGAACCCTCGGGTACTAATATTATGATTTTTTACTAAAATACATTAGATTCCTTAACTAAAAAAAATGTTCTCACAAAATGCATAAAGTTTTTCATTCTTATCTTAGGCAGAACTGCATTTACCAAAAGTACTAAAGTAATTAAGGAAGAATATCAAACTATGGAGAAAGGAACCAAAAAGGTCACGGAAGGTTTTGACAAATCTGACTATATAACCTGTAAAGATTTATGGCCTTTTTAGACAATAGGGAATCAGGTTGTAGATCTGACTCCCAATCTGGGCTCCAACTCTAACTTAAGTTAGCTGATTTATTTATATTTTGTCTTGGTTCCTTCTTCTGAAAAGTGGGGCTAGTAATGTTACCTACATCTAAATGAGTTAATATATGAAAAGTGCTTGGAATAATGTTCAGCACATATGAGCTCCCAGTAATGCTAACTAGTATCAGTATTTTGGTCAATTAACATTAACCTGGTCAATATAGTAATATTTTACACCCTATTTTAAATTTCCAAATTAATAGTCACATACAAATGCAAAAATCTCACAAATAATTGAACTGACATGCTTTGCATGTTTCACAAAACATGTGGTAGAGAAAGGGCCTTTGTTGGTACCATTTTGCTTCTCTAAACATGCCCTGTTACAACTCTCATTCAGTTTGAGATAGCAGAGTGCCCCTGGGAGGAACTCTGATTTTGTGCACTTCATTTACACTTTTTTCTAAAGATGTTTGTTTGCCACGATGAACACTTATTTTGATATTGTCATACCAAAATAGTAATTAATTAGCAAATTAACTAACTGGATGTTCATCAATTGGATGCTATCAAATAAATAGAAAAAAAATCCAACTGTCAGTGCTAATTTTGAAAAGTAATGTTGTGAATACTTCTCTGATCTTGTTATAAATTGTACAATAACTTATTTGGAAGTTAACAAGTCCATTATAAAAATGGTCTTATTCACTATTTAAAGGTTGGATCCCATTTTTTTCTTGACAATATTTATAAGACATATTTTGTTATCAAATACTTTTAAAGTTAAGAAATTTATCAATTGGAACATATTCTGTAATTCAGACTTTCCTATCTCACATAAACTTTACCCCACTATCCAATTTAAGGAAGTTTTCCACAGTTCTGTATTTTTATTATAGCACTAATATGGTGTTAAATCATATACATCATATATTCTGTGGAAAGGAAAGACATGTTGGAAATCTGCCACATAGAACTAAAATTTGTAAAAAGAAATTTAAAATGTTTCTTTTTACTTGGTGTTATATAGCCAAAATTACTGTTGGTGACAGGTTCATGCCTTACCTTTTATGGAATACTAGAGGCCTGATGCATGAAATCCTTGCAAGGGTAGGCCCTTGCAGCCACCCCAACGGCTGCTGCCTCAGCCCCCGCAGCCTTAGCTTCGTCTGGAAAGTCCTCCAGAAGGTCATTCTGCTGTTTGGCCATTCAGGCAATTTGCACATTTTGCTTTTATTATTATATGTTAGAGACTTTATATATGCATATATATTAGAAAAAGTTTAACTTAATTATCAGATATAGATAATTTATAAAAATCAAGAAGTCAAAATTTGAAGAAAAAATGAAGGTAAGCTGAAAAATGAAGTCACTGTAGGAACCTCTTTGATCTCAAATGATCAACAATGAAGTGAAAACAGGAAGTTAGGGATTAGGAAGATGGCGACTGGCGGGAAGGTAGGGAGGGAGAGTGTGAGAGCTTGAAGGAGCGATAGAGGAGTGTGTGGATGTGTGTGGTGTGTATGTGTATGAGCTAGGGACAGTTAGATTCTGCAGGTTTTCCAAGGGGCTGCCAAACCAGGCAGTCTTAGACAGCAGAGCCTCGCTCCCAGTGCAGACACTCCTGGGCGGCCAGTGCGGGCACAGAGACCACGCCATCTTGAGAAACAGAGCTGCTTGAGACTAGGATCCTGGCCTCAGCACCACCCAGTCTGGTCTTAGATGCAAACTAGGACCCTGCAGCCACTGGGGACAGAGACCTGCGACCACAGCTACAGACCCACAGACACCAAGAATCCAGACATCCCCGCAGCAGATTTCTGTGAGTAACAGAACCCATCGTCCTCCCCGCAGGCTCGCAGGCAGCACCATAGTAACTGACAGACCGGCCCCTCGCACAGCATGTGCAACTGCAGGAATTTGAGCCTGAGAGCTTACAGACACTGGGAACCTGTTCCCCACAGCACCTCTGCAGGAACTTGAGCCTAGGAGTGCTCAGACACTGGGAATTTGTTCCCCGCAAGGCAATCGGGCAACCAAACCCAAAGCCCATGCAGGGCGGTAGTGCCAACAGACTTTGATTCTGGGCAAGTGTTCATTGAAGTCCCCCAAGCTGACCGGGACCCCAATTATCCAGGCTGGAGGCAGCACTAAGCACCAGTGACTTGACTCTGTTTCTTATCCCTGATCCCCAGTGCATTCACACAAAGAGCCAGTGACTCCAATTCTTGGTGCATGCGCACACACATACGAGGCCACATTGAGCGCTGGCAACACTGACTCAGAGCGAGCCTGGTTCCCACCAACCAACAACAACCACACATCTTAGTGTCAGAGCTCTTCAGTGACACTAAGGTGGTGGGAGGCTCCCACTGCACACGGCCCAGGCCCACGCAACCCGACCTTTGATCCATCGGGAGATAAGCAGAATGAAGAAACGACACAACACCCAGAGGAAAGACAATGAGGAATCACCAAGAAAGGAAATTAATGAAGTTGAAGCGTGCAACATGACAGAAAAAGAATTCAGAATAATGGTTGTACAATTCATTCACCGGATGGATGAGAAAATCAACAACCTATGCAAGAATCAGGAAGAAATGAAAAGTGATATAGCTACAATCAAAAACACCATGGAAAGTTTCAACAGCAGACTAGAAGAAGCAGAGGACCGAATTAGTGAGTTAGAAGATAAGGCAGAGAAACAAGCTCAATCTGAACAGCAACTGGAGAAAAAAATTAAAAAACAGGAGGAGAGCCTAAGGGAGCTTCGGGACAACATGAAACGAAGTAACATACGCATAATAGGGCTGAAAGAAGGACAAGAAGAGCAGCAAGGATTAGAAAATCTATTTGAAGAAATAATGACAGAAAACTTCCCAGATATGGGGAAGAAAAAAGTTACACAAGTACAGAGAGTCCCAAGCAAGATGAATCCCAAAAGACCCACACCAAGACACGTCATAATTACAATGGCAAATCTTCACGAAAAAGAGAGAATCTTAAAGGCTGCAAGAGAGAGACAGAGAGTTACCTACAAAGGATCCCCCTTCAGATTATCAAATGATTTCTCAACAGAAAAACATCAAGCTAGAAGGGAATGGAAGGAGGTATACAAAGTGTTGCAAATCAAAGGTCTGAATCCAAGAATTCTCTATCCAGCAAGAATATCAATCAAAATTGAAGGGGAAATTAAGAGTTTCACAGATAAAAAAAAGGCTAAGGGAGTTTATCATTACCAAGCCAGCAATGCAAGAAATGCTAAAGGGAATGCTGTAAAAAGAAGAAATAAAAAGGTAAGAAAGAACACAGGCACAAAAATAGAAATGACTACAAACAAGTACCTTTCAATAATAACTTTAAACATAAATGAACTAAAAGGTCCAATCAAAAGACATTAAGTGGCTGAATGGATAAAAACACATGACCCATATATATGCTGTCTACAAGAAACCAACCTCAGAAGAAGGTGAAAGTGAAGGGATGGAAAAATATCTTTCAGGCAAATGGAAATGAAAAAAAAAAAGCTGGGGTAGCAATACTTATATCTGACAAAATAGACCTCAAAATGAAGGCCATAACAAGCGATAAGAAAGGCTACTTCATAATACTAAAGGGATCAATACAACAAGAGGATATAACCTTGATAAACATATACGCACCCAATGCAGGAGCACCCAAATACATAAAAAAACTCCTGGAAGATATCAAGGGAGAGATTGACAACATTACAACCATAGTAGGGGACTTAAACACACCACTGACATCACAGAATAAATCCTCTAGACAAAAAATCAGCAAAGTAATAGCAATCCTAAATGACTCTCTAGATCAAATAGACTTAATTGACATCTTCAGAACATTTCAAAACAAAGACAAGGAATATACATTCTTCTCAAGTGCACATGGGACATTTTCAAAAATAGACCACATATTGGGTCACAAGCAAAGTCTCCCCAAATTCAAGAAGATTGAAATTATACCAAGCATCTTCTCAGACCACAATGGAATAATATTAGAAATTAACTATAATAAAAACAACCCAAAATACTCAAACACTTGGAAGCTGAATAGCATGCTACTAAATAATGATTGGGTTACCAATGAGATCAGAGAAGAAATTAAAAACATCCTGGAAACTAATGACAATGAAAACACAACAATCCAAAATTTATGGGACACAATGAAAGCAGTCCTGAGAGGGAAGTTTATAGCTCTACAGGCCTACCTCAAAAAACAAGAAAAAA
>NW_005370902.1:42325-44060 GCF_000412655.1 Myotis brandtii | reverse complement strand
ACATAGTACTGGAAGTACTAGCCATTGCGATCAGACAAGAAGAAGAAATAAAAAGCATCAAAATTGGAAAAGAAGAAGTAAAACTGTCCTTATTTGCAGATGATATGATACAGTACATAGAAAACCGTAAAGACTCCATCAAAAAATTATTAGACTTAATAAACAAATTCAGCAATGTAGCAGGATACAAAATTAATGCCAAGAAATCTATGGCATTTATTTACACCTATAGTGAACTTACAGAAAGAGAAACTACAAAAGCAATCCCATTTATCATTGCACCAAAGAAATTAAGATACCTAGCAATAAACTTAACTAAGGAGGTAAAATTCCTGTATGCGAAAAACTACGGACACTGAAAAAAAGAGATAGAGGAAGACATAAACAGATGGAAGAACATACCGTGTTCATGGATTGGTAGAATCAACATCATCAAAATGTCCATACTACCCAAAGCAATCTATAGATTCAATGCAATCCCCATTAAATTACCAACGGCATATTTCACAGATCTAGAACGAACGTTCCAAAAATTCATCTGGAATAAAAAAAGACCTCGAATAGCTGCAGCAATCCTGAGAAAGAAGAACATGGAATAAAAAAAGACCCCGAATAGCTGCAGCAATCCTGAGAAAGAAGAACAAAGTAGGTGGGATCTCAATACCAGATATCAAGCTGTATTACAAAGCCACTGTTCTTAAAACAGCTTGGTACTGGCACAAGAACAGACATATAGATCAATGGAACAGAGTAGAGAACCCAGAAATCGACCCAAACCACTATGCCCAATTAATATTCGACAGAGGAGGCAAGAGCATACAATGGAGTCAAGACAGTCTCTTCAATAAATTGTGTTGGGAAAATTGGACAGATACATGCAAAAAGATGAAACTAAACCACCAACTTACACCTTACACATAAATAAACTCAAAATGAATAAAGGACTTAAACGTAAGATGGGAAACCATAAAAATACTAGGGGAATCCACAGGCAGCGAAATCACAGACATGTCGAAGGAATTTCTTCTCTGATAATGCTCCTAGGGCAATGGAAACTAAAGAGAAAATAAACAAATGGGTCTACATCAAAATAAAAAGCTTTTGCACAGCAAAGGAAACCATCAACAAACCAACAAGAAAGCCCACTGCATGGGAGAACATATTTGCTAATGTTATCACCAATAAGGGTTTAATCTCCAGCATTTACAGGGAACTCATACAACTTAATAAAAGGAAGATAAACAATCCAATCAAAAAAAGGGCAACAGACCTAAATAGACACTTTTCGAAAGAGGACATACAGAAGGCCGAAAGACATATGAAAACATGCTCAAAGTCACTAATTATACGCTAGATGCAAATCAAAACAACAACACGGTATCATCTCACACCTGTCAGAATGGCTATCATCAACAAATCAACAAACGACAAGTGCTGGAGAGGATGTGGAGAAAAAGGTACCCTTTTGCACTGCTGGTGGGAATGCAGACAGGTGCAGCCACTGTGGAGAACAGTACCCAAACCACTATGCCCAATTAATATCCGACAGAGGAGGCAAGAGCATATAATGGACTCACTAAAAATGGAACTCCCATTTGACCCAGTGATCCCACTTCTAGAAATATATCCCAAGAAGCTAGAAGCACCAATCAGAAAGGATATATGTATCCCTATGTTCATAGCAGTACAATTCACCATAGCTAAGATTGGAAACAGCCTAAGTGCCCATCAGCAG
>NW_005370902.1:26677-42105 GCF_000412655.1 Myotis brandtii | reverse complement strand
AAGAAGGGGGGGGTGGGGGTTAGGGGGAGACATCAACCAAAGGACTTGTATGCATACATATAAGCCCAATGGACACAGACAACAGGGGGGCGAGGGCATGAGTGGGGGGGGGGGTTATGAGGGGAATGAGGTCACATATGTAATACCTTAATCAATAAAGAAATAGAAATTAAAGATTGAGAGAAAACAGGACGTTAAGCCTTCCAGGTAGAGCTTATTGATGAAGTACAAGAAAAATAAGGGAATTTAGAAATATTTTACAACTGAAAAAGCCCAAAACTACACAGTTATAGACACTTGAAATTCTTAAAAATAATTTTCTTATTATTTTTAACTAGGTTTTTTTTTAATGGTCTTTCAGGATTAGAAGTAAATCTGGAGATATGTAGGCACACATTTTCTGAATTGCTTATTTTTTTTTATTTCTAGAGTTATTAGCCAAATGATACTTTGTTGTCCTCATGTACTAAAAGGTAATCATGAATTAATTTACAATGATAATTCACAGAGGCAAAAGTCTGATAACATTATAAATAGAAATGAGTGGATATCCCTAGGAAGATACTTCTGCTAAACTTTATATAATGTGAAATATCCCTTCATCATAGTCATGCTTTTTACAAAAAGAGTGAAAAAATCATGTAAGCTATGTACTCTTTGTAGAAGTGGCACATTATACAGAGCTCCAAATGCCACAATGAAACAAAATATTTTGCAAATGGTGAAAATTCATTATGATACACGGAAAATAAGTTTCTGTTTTGTCTGTTACCAATGCAAGTCTCATGTTTGTGAAATTCACTATTCCAAAAGAAAATCTACACACTTAAGTGATGTTTATTTAAAATTTTATACTTTTCTGCTTAATTGTGGTCTTCTGTCTGATGCTGGCCATAGTTTCAAAGTTTTTCTAACTACAACTATTTAATTTTAGACACACCTGTGAGGAAGATACAAGACAACAAAAGAGTGCAAGGTAAATGTATTAACTATAGTAATGTACATTTGTAACACATGTGTTGTTAAAAGAAACCAAAGAAAAGGAGAGTGCTTTCATATATTTTATTGGACTTTGTTGTCTATTAGGGAGAACAGTTAGCCAATAGGGGTAGAGTATTTTGATATCAAGAAGATAAATTGTTTATATTCTGCACTATTAGTAAAATCTAAGAATAACAAATATTAAGGAAAAAGTAATACTCATCTAAAGTGCTAGATACATTGAACCCTTTAGGAAAACTCAAATAGAGTTAATATGGAAAGAAATCCTTAAATATCAGAGCTGAACAAAAGTAAGAAAGGAGGATCTGAACTTTGTAAAATGTTATTTTTTGAGATGAGACTAGAGTTGAAGTATAAACACTGTCCACATTCAGATGATTGTTAATATAACTGTTCAAAATTTTGATATCATGTGTAGATTACATATACATAATTTACATCCCATGCGCTATCATATTCTTTATAACTATGTTTATGTGCACTTTCTAATCTTCCACTTAGGTTACCTTACATTCTAATACATTAAAAAATCAAAGATTCCCCTTATGGAACTTGGAATAAATTATAAATTTGGAATTTCTAAAATAATTACATACTGGTAGTCAAAAGAAGTTACAAGTCTTACAAATGCATTATGGGCATATCTGATTTTAAGCTAATCCAATACAGACATTTGAAATTAAATAATCAATGGTACATGTAATTTTTAATTAAAATTTATCAGGGATTTCTTCTGAACTTTCAAATTCATTCAAATTTTCTAGAGAACTAAAATCACCACTTTAAATTATCATTTTCATATACCTTTATACAAAGTATAACCTTGATTTTATCATCATAAATGAAGGATATTATTAAGAAACTAGAGGCCCAGTGCTTGAAATTCATGGACTCGGCAGGGGGGTGGGGAGGAGGGTCCCTCAACCTGGCCCGTGCCTTCTCGCAGTCTGGGAGCCCTCAGAGGATGTCCAACTGGCAACTTAGGCCTAAGCTGCCAGTCAGACATCCGTAGCGCTGCTGCGGAGGTGGGAGAGGCTCCCACCACCACCGCTGTGCTTGCCAGCATGAGCCCAGCTTCTGGCTGAGCGGTGCTCCCCCTGTGGGAGTGCACTTACCACCAGGGGGAAGCTCCTGTATTGTGTCTTCCCCCTGGTGGTCAGTGCACTTCACAGAGAACTGTTGTTCTGCTGGTCATTCTGCCGTTCAGTCAATTTGCATATTAGCCTTTTATTATATAAGCTATGGTCTTTTATAGATATAGTTATACATAGAATATCATATTTTTAAACTCTAATATTTCATTACATTTATTATCTATATGTTCTCTTTTCTTCCTAATCAGGATCTAGAAGACGATCAAGAGAAGGTCGTTCTCAGTGAAAATCCAGACAAGACGACAAAGTTTATACAACCCTAAACCCTGACATTAAAGAATTATTATGAAAGCCACTTTGATTTCAGGAAATAAACCATCATCACAAAAAAAATAATCATTGAACAATTCTGAATGCAAATTTAATTCTTTTTAATTAGGAAAATGAGGGGAATTGTGGACTTTACAATCTCAATTGTGAGATGGGAACTGAGGGAATTCAAACACCTTACAGGCTTTTACATCTTGACATTAAACATTCTGACGAACTTTGGGACCCATCAAAGAAAATCCTTATCACTGGATTCATTACAATTCAAATCTCAGTGGTAAGCCATTATCCGATTCAGAAAATTAAGCCTTGAATTTATTTAGTGGATAGACAAAATGTATGCAATCAGTTATTTCTCCATGAAAAACTAACTTATAGAAAAGGGTGCTCAATATTAAGAAAACAGCCCTAGCCAGTTTGGCTCAGTGAATAGAGCATTGGCCTGAGGACTGAAGGTTCCCAGGTTCGATTCTGGCGCATGCCCAGGTTGCAGGCTTGATCCCCAGAGGGGGGTGTGCAGGAGGCGGCCGATCAATGATTCTCTCTCATCATTGATGTTTCTATCTCTCTCTCTTCCTCTCTGAAACCAATAAAAATATATTTTAAAAATATTAAGAAAACAAACAAAACTTTTACATCAAAAGGTTTTGCACATTTCTAATGCAATGTGGGTTTACTGGTAAATTATGTATTTCTACAACTCATTTTATACTCTTGAAATATTTGTCATATGCTGTTTGCAGTACATATTTTTATATCAAATATTTCAATATAACCATACATTTTTCAGCTATAAAGAGAATTACTTCAAATTGGGTAATTCAGAAAACTCAAGATTTAAATTAATAAGTGGTTTGGACATGGATTTTTATACCTCCTTTGTTATAACAAATACTCATTAAAGGAAGCTGAATAAATTTAGTGCTTCTTGAATTTTTAAAACTATTGCTTTGAAAAAGAATCATTATACAATAAATCAATTATTAAACATGAACTGAGTACCTAATATAACCCCAGAACTGTACTGAATTTCGAGGAGCAAACGATGAATTACACAGTCACTGTCCTCAAAGGGTAGAGACAAATCACCAATAACCCATAATGCACCACAGCCTTTAATCAGCACTATACAATCACAAATACATCAATTATTTTTTCTATGATTGAGCTAGACATAGGAGTAACCACAGAGAGCTCTGAACTGAAACTGAAGTAATATTAGAGTCCATTGCATGACAAAAGAGGGAAGAAAAATATTTGTTTGTTGAGAATGATAAAGGTATCAGATTAATCTACCCACATCTCAGTAAGTGACATTCTTGCTTGGACTAGTTGATATAAGAGCATTTAAGAAATAAAATGTATACTCATAAGAAAATGATTAGTGATTGTGTAATAAAATTATATCATGCACTGGAAATCAGTCATTGGGAAATTATAAAACTAAGGAGGGCCAAACTAAAGATACCAGTCTTGACTATACTTACACAGCTTGGATCAGAGGTTCAGTTCTAAAGTACCACTACAGGACCTGGAAACTTTTTGAGTAGCTGAGAAGAATTTGAGTGAGGAAATAAGACATAAAATTTTGATAATATTGCTTGGTGAAGAAGTGTTTGATAGCCTTGGTTTTCCAGAATGCTTTCTAGTCTGGGCCAGAGAAGTTTGTTCTGGACTCTGACTACTGGAAAATCTACACAGCTGTCTTTGGGACCAGCAGAGTGATCTGCATAGAGAAATCGAAGTCCTGTGCAGAGCTGATTTTCTGCCCTTTTCTGCTTGGTTTGGTGGTATGGGGGAATTGGTGCCATGAAGAGCTGGGAATTTTTACTGTATTTCTGAGGGAGGCTTCTGTCAGGGAGACTGACAGGCAGGTCCTGAGCTCTGTGACTTCACTGTGGGCAGACATATCTGAGCTTACTGGGAGTTTCACCCCAAAGCACCAGGAAAGAGTAATAGTGCTTGTCACCCCTCCTGCAGGCTGTGGGCTCCACCCCCAACAGGAGAGTGTTTGGTTCAGCTCTGTGAAGTCCAAGATACCCCTGCTGGGTGCAGTTCTGTGAGGTATAGGGGTTCCTCTCAGAGCAGGCATTGACAAAGTGAGACACTTGGAGGCTGTTATCTGGGACCAGCAGAAAGTGCTTAGCCCTCTCCTGTGGGTTGGGCCAGAAATATCTTCAATGGGAGACTCTTTTGATCTCTCCCCCTGTGCCCATGGGGACTGAATCTGCTCCTGCAGAGGAGACGGTAAGCTGTGCCCAACCTGAACCTGCAGTGAGCCCCATTAGGGGAAACTAGAGTTGGACACTCTGGCAGAGACTGAGATTAACTTTGAAGCTTGGACTAATTTTCCCTCCTTGAGTACCTGACTGTGTAATCCCCAAGCAGGGAGCCAACTAGCCAAGCTAGGCTAGCCAGGGTTCATCCTAAAGACTCTCTTTGGAAGACTCTGGAAGAAGGCCAGGCAACTCAGGGGGAATTTGGAGTAGCTGACAGGTGGAGGTGGATCTCAGGGAGCCTTGGTCTGATCACAGATCTTCCCACAGCCCTAACCTGGAAGAAGCTGAACCATTTACATAAATTGGCCCCTCCCATGTACACAATGTCTGACAGTGACCTGCATCTAAAACACACACTAGAGAATGCAGAATTAACACAACAAGGTATGGGCTTCAGACCAAACCAGAGCTCAACCCAACTAGACACACAAACAGCACACCCAAAGAAGGATCCCAGCAGGTTCCAGACCCTGCTAGCAAGAACACTGCCTAAGGGGGAAGTCCCTGCACATCATCTTATACAAGGTGATCAAGGTTTGCCTCTATAGACACCCAACCTAAAGGGTTTATGATTGTGCCACTGCATTCAAATAAGGTAGCTAGAGACTGTACCTGAATAGCAGTTTGCATGCCAGCGTTGAGGTTGAGCCTCATAGTCAACCATCTTGAGGGTCAATTCCACCCACAAATGGGCCAACAGCAAGCAAGACCAAATTAAAACAGAAAGATCCAAATAATAAAGAGACATTTCTAGAGCACCCAACTCAGAAGATCAAGGAGACTGTACTACTGAGACCCACAGAACATGCACTACAGAAGGCCACACCACCAAAACTGGGAGTCTTAGCAGTTCTACCTAATAAAAAGAAACAAACACAAGGAGACAGCCAAAATGAGAAGACAAAGAATCAGACCTTAAATGAAAGAACAGGAGGAATCTCAAAAAAAAAAAAAAAAAGAGCTAAGTTAAATGGAGGCAAAAAATTTATCAGAAACAGAGCTCAAAGTAATGAATATAAGAATGTTCAGAAGAATGAAAAAGAACATAGAAACCATGTAAAACAACCAATCAGAAGTAAAGAATGAAATAGCTGAAATAAAGAATACACTGAAAGAAATAACCAGTAGGCTGGAGGAAACAGAAGGAACAAATTAGTGAATTAAAATAAAAGATAGAAAAAATATCACTCAATAAAGCAGAAAAGGAAAAAATAATTAGTTTGTTAAAGGGAACTTTGGAAAAATGTAAAACAAAACATCCTTATCATAGGAGTACTAGAGGGAGAAGAAAGTGAGCAAGGGATAAAGAACCTGTTTGAAGAAATAATGACAGAAAACTCCCCTAACATGGTGAAGAAAAAGACACACAAGTTTAGGAAGTACAAAGCCCCAATCAAGATGAACCCAAAGAGAACCACACCAAGACACATCATAATTAAAATGGCAAACTTTAAACACCAAGAGAGAATCTTAAAGGCAGCAAGAGAAAGATAGTCAGTTACCTAAAAGGAAGCAATCATATGGCTGTCAGTCGATTTCTCAACAGAAACACTACAGGTCAGAAGGCAATGGCAAGTAGTATTCAAAATAATGAAAGCAAGGATCTGAAACAAAGACTAATCTATCCAGCAAGGCTGTCATTCAAAATATACGGTAAAATAAAGAACTTCCCAGACCAAAAAAAAAAAAAAAGGCTAAACAAGCTTATTACCACTGTTGGGTCTGAGCTCCTCTGCTAGGGAATGAACTTCCTTTGACACTGGGAATTGGGGAAAAACATGAGCAACCACAAGTACATGGGTCATGCTTTATTGCAAACAAAGCAGCCATTACAAACAAAGCAATCACTGCCTAGAAAGCAGCCAACCACTGGCTGGTCAGTAGCAGATTTTTATACTAACTCAGACAAAAGAGGCTTCTTGCCAAATAGTGGAATCAGTGTTACATGAACTAGTTACATACTATATAGGTGTGCCTGCACAGTGGGTACAGTGAAACACTGTGTCATTGCCTTTGCACATGCCTATGGCAAACGGGCCTTTAACATTCCGCTTCCTCTAGTCAGGGTCCCCACAACCACCAAACCACCTTTGCAAGAAAGGTTAAAGGGACTGCTATAAGAAGAAGGAGAAATAAGAGGGAGAGAGAGAGAGGGAGGGAGAGAGAGAAGAATATAGGCATAAAGAGATGGAAAAAAATTCATGCAAATGGAAACAAACAAAAAAGCTGAGGTAACAATACTAACAAAATAGACTTCAAAACAAGGGGCATAAAAGAGATAAAGATCCCTGGCCAACTATGCTCAGTTGGTTGAGCATAGTTCTATTCACCAAATACGTCACTGATTTGGTTCCAGTTCAGGGCACATGTATGAGTTGTGGGCCCTGATAAGGGATGTATAGGAGGCAGCTGGTAGATGTTTCTCTCTCAGTCTCACTCTTCCATCCTCTCTCCCTAAAATCAATAAAAAAAATATTTTAAAAAAGAGAGACAAAGATCATTACATAATACTAAATGAATCAATCCAACAAGAAAATATAACCCTGATAAACATATATGCACACAATACAGGAGCACCTAAACAATATATATATATATATACTAGAGGCCCGGTGCACAAAAATTGGTGCACTGGTGGGGGCCAGCTGGTTTGCCCTGAATGGTGTCCTGGATCAGGGTGGGGGTCCTGCTTGGGTGCCTGGCCAGCCTGGATGAGGCGATGATGGCTGTTTGCAGCTGGTCACACCCCCTTCAGGGTGGGGGTCCTGCTTGGGTGCCTGGCCAGCCTGGATGAGGCGATGATGGCTGTTTGCAGCTGGTCACACCCCCTTCAGGGTGGGGGTCCTGCTTGGGTGCCTGGCCAGCCTGGATGAGGCGATGATGGCTGTTTGCAGCTGGTCACACCCCCTTCAGGGTGGGGGTCCTGCTTGGGTGCCTGGCCAGCCTGGATGAGGCGATGATGGCTGTTTGCAGCTGGTCACACCCCCTTCAGGGTGGGGGTCCTGCTTGGGTGCCTGGCCAGCCTGGATGAGGCGATGATGGCTGTTTGCAGCTGGTCACACCCCCTTCAGGGTGGGGGTCCTGCTTGGGTGCCTGGCCAGCCTGGATGAGGCGATGATGGCTGTTTGCAGCTGGTCACACCCCCTTCAGGGTGGGGGTCCTGCTTGGGTGCCTGGCCAGCCTGGATGAGGCGATGATGGCTGTTTGCAGCTGGTCACACCCCCTTCAGGGTGGGGGTCCTGCTTGGGTGCCTGGCCAGCCTGGATGAGGCGATGATGGCTGTTTGCAGCTGGTCACACCCCCTTCAGGGTGGGGGTCCTGCTTGGGTGCCTGGCCAGCCTGGATGAGGCGATGATGGCTGTTTGCAGCTGGTCACACCCCCTTCAGGGTGGGGGTCCTGCTTGGGTGCCTGGCCAGCCTGGATGAGGCGATGATGGCTGTTTGCAGCTGGTCACACCCCCTTCAGGGTGGGGGTCCCCAATGGGGTGCCTGGCCAGTCTGGGTGAGGGGCTGAGGGCCGTTTTCAGTCTGGTGGGCGACTGAAGCTCCCAACCTCTCCTTTCTTTATTTTTTTTTTTGGGATTTATTTACCTTCTATGGCTGTCACTGGAACTGAGAGCCGGCTTTAGCTCTGAGGCTTGGCTCCAGCTCTGAGACCTCGGCTGCTGATCTGGGTTTGTTTGGCTTCTATAATTGAAACACTGTTTCAGCTCCAGCTCCGAGGCCGGCCGGCTGAAAGCAGGGTTCTGGGGTTTGTTTAGCTTCTATAATTGCAACATTGTTTCTTAGAGTGCAGCTCAGAGGCCGGCAGCGGCAGGCGGGGGACCTTGGCTTCCTCCATCACTGGAGCAAGCAAGCCTCCTGTTCGCTTCAGCTGCCTGGCTGCCGGCCGCCATCTTTGTTGGCAGTTAATTTGCCTATCTTGCTGATTAGCCAATGGGAAGGGTAGTGAAGTTACGGTTAATTACCATGTTTCTCTATTATTAGATAGGAGATATGTATATATAATGCCTAATATGCTAATTAGACCGGACAGCTGAAAGACCTTCTGGACGTCATTCCGGATGTCCTTCCAGATGAAGCCATGGTGGCGGGGGCCATAGCAGAGCCTGTTAGGAGCGATCAGGAAGGCACGCAAGTGGTTAGGGGCGATGAGGCAGGCAGGCAGACAGGCTGGCGAGCGGTTAGGAGCCTGCAGTCCCAGAATGTGAGAGGATGCAGGCCGGGCTGAGGGACCCCTGCCTCTAATATATATATATTAACTCTTGGAGGATATCACGGGAGAGATAAACAACAATACAGTCATGACAGTGGAATTTAATATCTCACTGACATCACTGGATACATCTTCCAGACCAAAAAAAAATCAGAAAATCTGTATAGGCTGATAGCAACTTATGAAATTGAAGCAGAAAAACAAAAACAAAAAACCTCTCAGCAAACGAAAGTTCTGCACTGGATGGCTTCACAGGCAAGTTTTACCAAATATTTAGAGAAAAACTAACACCTATCCTCCTCAAACTATCCCAAAATTCAAGAAGGAAGACTTCCAAGCTCTTTTTACAAGGCTAGCATTATCCTAATTTCAAAACAAGATAAAGACACTACAAAAGAAAAGAAAAGGAAAGTATAGGCTAATATACTGATGTACATAGATGCTAAAATCCTCAACAAAATGTTAGCAAATCAGATCCAGCAATACATTAAAAAGATCATACACCATGACCAAGTGGAATTCATTCTGGGAATGCAAGTCTATACAATATTTGCAAATCAATGAATGTGATATATCACATAAACAAAATGAAGGGGGGGAAAATCACATGATCATATCAATAGATGCAGAAAAAATATTCAACAAAATGTAGCATCCATTTATGATACAAACTCTCAGAAAAGTGGGAATAGAGGGAACATACCTCAATGTAATAAAGGCCATATAGGACAAACCCACAGCCAACATCATTCTCAATGGGCATAAACTGAAACTATTTCTCTTAAAAACTGGAACAGGCAGGGATGTCTGCTTTTGTCACTCTTATTCAGCATAGTACTGGAAGTACCAGTCAAAGCCATCATACAAAAAGAAAAAAGAAGGCATTTTATTTTGAAAGGAGGATGTAAAACTGTTATTATTCGCAGATGACATGATATTGTATATAAGTATTCTCTCTTTACCATGACCAGCACGGCTAGAGAGCAGACACGAGTCCTGCATAGAGGCGATGGGGGTTTGAGAAAATGAAAGAGTCAGACACAGAGACAGTAGAGAAAGCTGGGTCAGGGTGGGACAGCTAGCCCTCTGATGGTGAGACAGTGATCCAGAGCTGGTGCAGTGCATTTATTTTACACAGTATGATTTCAGGAAGTTTTACTAGAATTTAAGGCAAAGGAAATTATGTGAAATCATGGTTAAAGATCAAGCTGCAATTGTTCATTCTTGTGGCTTCTTTGTAATTGTCACTCCTGGCTGAGCCTGGATAATTGCATCTGTTTCTTGTACCTGGTTGAACTTAAATAATGAAACCCACCCCTGGCACCTGAGCTAAGGGTCAGGCTGACAACATACCTGCCTCTGGCACGGTATGTTTCCAGGACATGGCTCTGCCAATGCCACTGGACTCAGCTGACAATAACCAAAGAAATGCTCATGTGTCTTCCCAGGCACTCTCTACAATTGTACATAGAAAACCCTAAAGACTACCAAAAAACTACTATATTTAATAAATGAATTTAGCAAATTAGCAACATACAAAATTAACATCCATATATTGATGGCACTTTTATACACCAACTAAGGCCTGATGCACAAAATTCATGCAAGAGTAGGCCTTCCTTCCCCCAGCTGCTGGCACCGGCTTCCCTCTAGCACCCGGGACCGGGGCTTCCCTCCAGCCACTGGCAGGCACCTGGGACCCAGGCTTCCCTCCAGACGCCAGCAGGCACCCGGGACCCAGGCAGCCCCAGCTTCGTCTGGAAGGTCGTCCAAAAGGACGTCCAGTCTAGTTAGCATATTGTGCTTTTATTATTATAGATAATGAACTCTCAGAAAGAAAAACTAAAAAATAAGCCTATTACCACTGAAACAACAACAACAACAAAATAAGGTACCTGGGTATAAACTTAATCAAGGAGGTAAAAAGACCTGTACTCAAAAACTGCAGGACATTGAAAAAAGAAATACAGGATGTTACAAACAAGTGGAAGTATGTACCCTATTCATGGGTTGATAGAATTAAAGTCACTAAAATGTCTATACTACCCAAAGTAATCTATAGATTGAACACAATCCCTATTAAAATACAAGCAGCATATTTCACAGATCTAGATCAAATATTCTGAATAGCCTCAGCAATCTTGAGAAAGAATAAAGTTGGAAGGATCACAATACAAATATCAAACTATACTATAAATCCATACTATAAATCAAACAGCCTTGTACTGGTACAAGAGCAGGCATATGGATCAATGGACCAGATCAGAGTCCCTAGAAATTGACACACACCATTATAGCCATTAATATTTGACAAAGGAGGCAAGCGTATCCAGTGGAGTACAATAATCTCTTCAATAAATGGTATTGGGAAAAGCAAAAAAAAAAAAAAAGAAAGAAAAATAACCTAGACCACCATTTATACCACACACAAGAATAAACTCAAAATTGGTAAAAGACTTAAATATATATTATGAAACCATAAAAAATCCTACATGAAAACATAGGCAGTGAAGCTCAGACATCTCATATAGCGGTATTTTCACCGATATGTCTTCTAAGGAAAGTGAAACAAACAAAATAAACGAATGGGACTATAACAAACTAAAAAATTCTGCATAGCAAAAGAAACCATCAACAAAATGAAAAAGTAACTTACTGTATGAGAACATATTCATCATTGACAAATCTGATAATGGGTTAATTTCCAAAATGTACAAAGAACTCAATACAACTCAACACCAGAAATAAAATCCAATTAAAAAATGGGAGCCCCAGCTGGTTTGGCTCAGTAGATAGAGCATCAGCCTGAGGACTGAAAGGTCCCAGGTTTGATTCCGGTCAAAGGCACATGCCTGGGTTACGGGCTTGATCCCCTGTGGGGGGCATGCAGGAGGCAACCAACCAATGATTCTCTCTCATCATTGATGTTTCTATCTCTCTCTCCCTCTCCCTTCCTCTCTGAAATAAATAAAAATATATTTTTAAAAAATGGGAAAATACCTGATTAGAAACTTCTCCGAAGAGGACATACAGATGGCTAAGAGACATAAGATAAAATGCTCAACATCTTTAATCATCACAGAGATGCAAATTAAAACTACAATGAGTTATCAACTCACACCTGCCAGAATGGCTACAATCAACAAGTCAACAAACAAGTGCTGGCAAGGATGCAGAGCAAAAGGAACTCTAGTAGACTGCTGGTGAGAATGCAGACTGGTACAGCCACCATGGAAAACAGTATGGAGTTTCCTCAAAAAAATTATTAATGGAACTGCCCTTTGACCCAACATTATCACTCTTGGGAATACATCCTAAAAATGCTGAAACACCAATCAGAGAGAATATATGCATCCCTAGGTTCATAGAAACATTATTTGCAATAGCCAAGATCTGGAAATAGCCCAAGTGCCCACCAGTAGATGAGTGGATAAAAAGCTGTAGTACATTTACAATGGAATACTATGCTGCTGTATAAAAGAAGGCGCTCTGCCCAACCAGCATGACTCAGTGGTTGAGCATTGACCTATGAACCAGGAAGTCATGATTTTTTAAAATATATTTTATTGATTTTTTACAAAAAGGAAGGGAGAGGGATAGAGAGTCAGAAACATCGATGAGAGAGAAACATCGATTAGCTGCCTCCTGCACACCCTCTACTGGGGATGTGCCCCGCAACCAAGGTACATGCCCTTGACTGGAATCGAACCCGGGACCCTTCAGTCCCCAGGCCGATGCTCTATCCACTGAGTGGAGGGGGGCAAAGGTGGGAAAAAATGGGGGATATATGTAATACTGTCAGCAATAAGAAAATAATAACAAATTTTAAAAATATGCAGCATAGATCTATTTGAGAAACATATGAATGCACAGGAAAAACACTTTGGCAATCTTCTGCTTTTCAGAAGTTCACTTTGTGCCACTTTACTTTTATGAAAGACCTACATTAGTACCTGTTTCGACTGAGACATAAATTAATACTTATTTGATATGAAAAAGGCAAAAAAAGTGAAACTAGTCTTTTGCATTTATTTTACAGTGAGCCCTCAGAGAGGCAATTACACCCCAACAGAAAGAATGACACCACCAAGCTCCTTCCAGGGTACCACACTCAGCATCTCAGCATCAAGCCACCGGAAATTTGAACTGTGTCTGTGACCATCTGGGCTTGACCTAGAATCTGGGCTTGATCTAGATTTATACTGTGTATCTGTTAGAAAGATGTGTCCTAAGGTAATTAATTCCTTGCTTTATGCCATTTTGGGTTACAAAATGTTACATAAGAACATTCTATTTTTCCAAAATGGGAAAAAAAAACTCCATCTTACAAGGTATAAGTGGTGAAATTGTATTATTTATCTTACAAAATTTTTAAAAACTAAGATGCATAACTATTAGAATAAAAAATGAGTTGTAAAAATTAATTTTTTAGTTAGTTAATTTTGTTCTCTAATATATTTATGTGTAACCCATCTAAATGTGAAATAATATATGGTGATGCTTATAAAGGCAGGTAGAGATTATTATTTTTTCCAAATTACAAAGTGGAAGGTAAGGGCAGTATTATTTTCTGTTTATGGAGATGGAAACTACCATTTGATTATAAAAACAAGAAGTAGTTTCAAATACTCTTTAAAGATTTCTGTGAATGGAATAGAGTTAGGAACATCTGGTATATTGTCCACTACAAAAGAAAAATGAAAACCAGTTTTTTTTTTAAAAAAAAAAAAGCTCCTAAATCAATCTGGATAAGAAATCCTGGTGGCTTGAACAAAGCTAGTGGCAATGAAGATGAAGAGGAGATGATGGTTTAAAAATGAATTTGAAGGTAGAAATGACAGGTCTTAGTGATGGATTGGGTTTAAAGTGGAAGGAGAGAAAGAAATGAAAAATTATGTTGATCCTCAGGTTTTTGGCTTGAGCAACTGCCTGGATGATGGTGCCATTTTATAAAATAGGAAAGCCTGGGAGAAAAAGAAAAAAACACACCCAGAAAAAACAAGAGAACAATTTTTAAAAATATGTGTTTTTGTTGATTTGGAGACAGAGAGGAAGGGAGTGGGGAGAAAGATAGAAACATCAATGATGAAAGAGAATCATTGATCAGCTACGTCCTGCATACCCCTACTGGGGATCGATCCCACAACTTAGGAATCAAACTGGTGACCTCTTGGTTCATGGGTCATGTTCAACCACTAAGCCACACAGGCAGGCCCACAGAACAATTTTGAACGTGATAAGTGTTGGGTTCTCTATAAATGTACAAGTGGATATATAAAATAGGTTTTTGGACACCAAATTTAGAATTCAGAGAAGATATCCTAATTAGAGTAGATATAAGTTACACATGAATTGCCACAGTGATATTTTTATTATTATTGTAAAATGGATTAGAGTTAAGTTAAGGGAAAGAAAAAAGTTAGATCCATCCTGAAGAACTTAGTTAGATACAGATTGGTTGGAAGAAGAGGAGATTGGGAAGGAGATTGAGATAGAGTGGCAACAGAGATGGGAGAGAAATGATGATCATAGATATAAGGGAGCAGATATCTCAAAAAGAGCAGAGTGAACTGATATGTTGAGCAATGGTAGGAAAATAAAAAGGAGAATAGCAGAAAGGTGCTCATTGAGTATTTCAATGTAGATGTCAGAGGGGGCCCTACAAGGTTAGTACTGGGAGCAGAAGCCAAGAGTGGCTTGATAAGAAGATCAAAAGTAAGATAATGAAGACATCAGTAATGCACCCATTTTTTTCAACAAATTTGTCTTTGGAGGAAACAAAAAAAAATGAGGCAGAAATTGTAGAGGAGTGAGGAATCAAGAGAAGTGATTTCTTAAGGAAAAAGCTATTATTATTATTATTATTATTATTATTATTATTTTATTAAAATGATTCAGTAGAGGGATCTACACTAATAAAAGAGAAACATGGTAATTAGCGTACGACCACTACCCTTTTCATTGGCTAATCAGGGCGATATGCAAATTAACTGCCAACTAAGATGGTGGTTAACCGCCAACAAAGATGGCGGTTAATTTGCATATGTAGGCACAATGCAGGGAGGCGAAAGGGAAAGCAGGAAGAAGCCCCCTGCCACTGACAGTGATTGGAAACCCAGGGGGGAGCTAAGAGCCAGGGGGCAGAGACGTTAGGCCTGGGCAGGGGCGGTGCCAGCGATCATGGGGAGCAGGGGCAGAGTCGCCGATGGTGGGAGGTTGGGGTCCCCTGCCCAGGCCTAATGCCTTGGCCACAGGCGTTAGGCCTGGGAAGGGGTGGAGCAGGAGATCCCTTGGAGAGCTGTGGGTCCCCTGCCTAGGCCTAATGCCTGGGTGAGAGGCATTAGGGCGGAGCCGGCAATCGCAGGGAGCAGGGGCCGAGTTGACGATGGTGGGGAGCTGGGGGTCCCTTGCCCAGGCCTAATGCCTTGGCCAGAGGTGTTAGGCCTGAGCATGGGCAGAGCCAGCGATCGTGAGCAGGGGCGGCGTGGGCGATCGTAGGGAGCTGGG
>NW_005370902.1:23328-26636 GCF_000412655.1 Myotis brandtii | reverse complement strand
AAGCCTGACACCTCTGGCGGAGGCGTCAGGCCTGGGCAAGGGCCGATCAGGTGATCGGAGGGTGATGGGGGTCGACGTTTCTGGCCGAGGCATCAGGCCTGGGCGAGGGCGGAGCCGGTGATCGGGGGGAGAGGGGGGTCCCCTGCCCAGGCCTGAATCCTGGGCCAGAGGCATCAGGCCTGGGCGGGGGGAAGAACCAGTGATCGGGGGGAAATGAGGGTCCCCTGCCCAGGCCTGACACCTCTGGCAGAGGCATCAGGCCTGGGCAAGGGGCCGATCCTGCGATTGGAGGGTGATGGGGGTCAACGCCTGAGGGCTCCCAGTATGTGAGAGCGGGCAGGCTGGGCTGAGGGACACTCCCCCCGCCCACCCACTGCACGAATTTCATGCACCGGGCCCCTAGTATAAATATAAAAAGAAATATGCTTTATATCATAAACCATCAATGAAAACTTTCTGGGAACTAGATAGCTTAATAAGGTATCTAAAAGAACTCATTAAAACCCTTTATACATCCAGTTGAGGTATATATGGATTCAACATTTTGTTTTCATAATCTTTTCTTCATTACTATTCTTATGATATTAAATTTTTCTACCATAATTTTTGATTTGTATTACTTACTACATTATTAGCCTCTCACTTCCTCTAGTGTTGTTTCTGTATTATCAGTAATCTTTCAAAATTCCAAATACAATTATACCATTGCTTAAATTCATCCCTAAGCTTTCAGAATAAAGGCTGAACTCCTTAGTTAAGCTATTCACATCAGTCTCTATCTCCTGAACATCTTCCATTTCATTCATCATGCACCACTTCCCCAAACTACAAAGACATACTATATAATAAAAGGCTAATATGCAAATAGACCAACAGCAGAACAACCAAACAACCGAACAACCTGTTGCCATGTCGTGTGGTGACCACCAGGGGGCATGAGCAGGCATCAGCTGTGGTGGGATGGTGGAGCAGGTGAGCGGGCTCACCAGACCAAGACATGGCACCTGTCACTGTCATCAGGGCGAGCCTCTGGTGGTTACTGAAAATTCTTTGCTCCCACACGCCTCAGTCCCGTCTGGCACTTGCACCTGCTGCAGGTGCCGGCCCCGCTAGCACCTGCTGCTGGCGCTGGAGCCACTGCTCGCACCCACTTCCAGTGCTGGCCCCACTCGCACCTGCAGCCAGCACTGGAGCTGCCACTTGCACCCACTGCCGGTGCCCGACGCTGGTTCCAATCACTCGGTGCCATCAGCGGGTATGAGCAGTGGCTGCTGCCCCTGATCACCCCTGAGGGCTTCTCCCCCTCCCCCTGCTCCTGAGGAGCAATCAGAGCAGCAGCCACTGCTCACACCTGCTGATGGCTCCGGCCGGAATCGCTCCACGCTGTCAGTGGGTGCATGTGGGGCCAGCGCCATCAGCGCATGGGATTGGGGGTGGTGTGAGCAGGGCTGCTGGCGGACAGGAGACCAGGGGCCCCAGCCAGAGAGGCCAGGCAGGGGCAGAGAGGATAGTCCAAGACCCACCCCTGTGCCTACCACAGCCTTGCGGCCCACAGTTCCTTTCAAGGAGCACGAATTCATGCCCTTGGCCCCTAGTCCTATCTAATAAAAGAGAAACATGGTAATTAGCGTACGACCGCTACCCTTCCCATTGGCTAATCGGGGCGATATGCAAATTAACTGTCAGCCAAGATGGCGGTTAACCACCAACAAAGATGGCGGCTAATTTGCATACATAGGCGCAATGATGGGAGGCAAAAGGGAAAAGACAGAAGAATGGTGGCAGGCAAGAGCTGGGGGGCGGGCAAAGGCAGCCCTGCAGTTATCGCCATCAGAAAGCCCAGCAGGCCAGGCGACACCCCCGTCAGGGGTGCTGGTGATCGCCATGGCAATCGGAGGAAGAGAGAGCCAGGGTGCAGGACCACAGGGGCCAGGGGTGCCAACTAGCCTGCAGTCCCCTGATCCGCGATCTTGAAGGGAGAGGTGGGGCCACAGGCATGGCTGCACCCTGGGGACCAGGTGCAGCCGTGCCTGCAACCCGGATATGCGATCACAAAGGGAGGGGCTGGGCAGCAGTCACGGCAGCATCCTGGGCACCAGGTGCAGGCCCAGTTTGCAGCCGTGCCTGCAGCCCTCTGATCTCCAATCTCGAAGGGAGGGGCGGGGCCACAGGAACGCCGGCACCCAGGGCATTGGTTGCAGCCGTGCCTGCAGCCCCCGGATCTGTAATGGAGAAGGGAGGGGTGGAGCAGCAGGCATGGCAGCATCCAGGGCACCGGGTGCAGGCCCAGTGTGCAACCGTGCCTGCAGCCCTCTGATCTGCTATCATGAAGGGAGGGGCGGGGCCACAGGAACATCGGCACCCAGGGCATCGGGTGCAGCCGTGCCTGTGGCCCCTGGATATGTGATCATGAAGGGAGGGGCGGGGTAGTAGGCATGGCAGCACCCTGAGCACCGGGTGCAGGCCCAGGGTGCAGCTTGCCTGTGGCCATCTGATCTGGAATCAGGAAGGGAGGGGCAGGGCCACAGGCATGGCTGAACCCGATGCCCTGGGTGCCGCCATGCCCGAGGCCCCGCCCCTCCCTTCACGATAGCAGATCAGAGGGCTGCAGGCACGGCTGCACCGGATGCCCTGGGGGCCGCCATGCCTGTGGCCCCCGGATATGTGATCACGAAGGGAGGGGCGGGGGAGTAGGCATGGCAGCACCCTGAGCACCGGGGGCAGGCCCAGGGGGCAGCTTGCCTGTGGCCATCTGATCTGGAATCAGGAAGGGAGGGGCAGGGCCACAGGCATGGCGGCCCCCAGGGCATCCGGTGCAGCCGTGCCTGCAGCCCTCTGATCTGCTATCGTGAAGGGAGGGGCGGGGCCACAGCATGGCAGCACCCAGGGCATCGGGTTCAGCCATGCCTGTGGCCCCCGGATATGTGATCACGAAGGGAGGGGCGGGGCAGCAGGCATGGCAGCAGCCTGGGCACCGGGTGCTGAGGTGCCTGTGGTCCCCTGATCTGAGATCAGGAAAGAGAGGAGGGGCGTCACAGGCATGGCTGCCCCTAGGATTCGGGTGCAGCCGTGCCTGAGGCCCCCGATCTGCAATGGAGAAGGAAGGGGTGGAGCAGCAGGCATGCCAGCATCCAGGGCACCGGGTGCAGCCCCAGGGTGCAGCAGTGCCTGCAGCCCTCTGATCTGAAATGGCAAAGGGAGGGGCGGGGCCACAGGCATGGCGGCACCCAGGGGACTGGGTACTGAGGTGCCTGTGATCCCCTGATCTGAGATCAGGAAGTGAGGGGCGGGGCCACAGGCAGGGGAGA
>NW_005370902.1:9364-22090 GCF_000412655.1 Myotis brandtii | reverse complement strand
TTTTTTTTTGTCCTCCTCTCCTCCTCTAAGGATATGTTCTTTTCATTGATTCGAGAGAGAGAGGAAGGGAGAGGGAAAGAGAAAGAGATCAGTTGCCCAAAGAGAAAGAGAAACATCGATCAGTTGCCCAAGCAACCCACAACCTGTGTATGTGCCCTCACCTGGAATCGAACTCATGACCCTTTGGTGCGTGGGAGGACACTCTAACTACTGATCCACACCAACCAGGGCCTGGAGGTACAATGAGTTCCCTCAGGGGGTTGCTGCTCATCCAGAAGCTGGTCTCATGGCTGGTGAGTGCAGCGGAGGTTGCAGGAACCTCCGCAGCAGCACTGAGGAGCAGCGAGCCGAGTGGTAGGGAGCAGCAAGGGGTCCCAGACTGTGAGAGGGCACAGGCCGGGCTGAGGGATTCCCCCCACCCCCAGTGCACGAATTTCGTGCACCGGGCCTCTAGTCTATATATATAAAAGCCCAGCAACCATTATGGTGGAATGACTAGAATGACTGGTCGCTATGACACGCACTGACAACCAGGGGGCAGATACTCAATGCAGGAGCTGCCCTCTGGTAGTCAGTGCGCTCCCAGGCTCATGCTAGCGAGCACAGCAGCAGTGGCAGGTGCCTCTCCCAAACTCTACAGAAGCACTAAGGAGTGGCAAGCCAAGCAGTAAGGAGCGAGCAGATGGGCAGTAAGGAGCAGCGAGCCAAGTGGCAAGGAGCGAGCAGGTGGGCAGTAAGGAGTGAGCAGGCAGGTGGTTAGGAGCGAGCAGGCAGACGGTTAGGAGCAAGTAGGCAGGTGGTTAGGAGTGACAGGTCCCGGATTGCGAGAAGGTGCAGGCTGGGCTGAGGGACTCCCTCCCCCCCACCCCCCGCACGAATATCGTGCATCGGGCCTCTAGTATTCAATATATTTGGACTCTCTCTTTCACATTTTTGCATATGCTTAGAATACACATTTGTTTTGAATGTTTTCTGCAATAATCCCAATTCACAAACCATACCCATAAGTACATACACTCTCATGCATATAAAACCCTTGTACATCTAGCTTACATCCAGTCATCTTTCAACTTTCACCTCAAATGTCACCTCTTCTGGTAAGCTTTTCTTATTCTGTTAGCTTGTTTTATATCAATCATAGCACTAATCCTACTATATCATATCATTGGTGTTCTTGTCAGAATTAGAAAAAAATAGAAGGTTCTTGAAGGCATTACATAATACCTGTCAATTGTTCTTAACATAGCATATAACAAAGAGCTGGAATGAACCCTGAAAGAGTAGTGAGAAGAGGAAAGAGGATTTACAATGTATAGACATTCCCCAGCTGAACCTTAGTTCCAATATGATAACTTCTGTGAGAACTACTGATCTGGGTGAACATACTTTCCTGAGAAGCAAAGGAAAAAATTACTTCATTGTTTTGTCTGTAGATCTGAAATCATACCTAATTAAAAAAACACTCTGTTTTTCTTAACAGAGCATATACTAAGAACTGCAGATGTTAAATTTTGGCACATTTGTGATAAGCTTACCAAACAAAAATTTAAAATTCATTACTTGAACCAGATAGGTGATTGGAGGAAAATAAAAAATAACATTTAATGATAACTGTATTTTCTTTTGAAGAAAACTGATATTTCTTATTGTTTCAGTAATCACTACAAGTTTTGCCTTGGCATTTTTATTTTTTTTTTGGTTTTACTATTAAAAATAAAAAGTTTAAAAGCTCTTCACCTTCTAAAAAAATGGCAAAATAACAAAAATATCCTTGGGAGCAATCTTATGTATACTTTTTTAAAACTGATTAGGCCTTCAAAAAGCTATTCTATTCATCTCTGTTTCCCTACTGAAGAGATCTATTCATATCTTTTGTTCTCTTCAAATGAACAACAGATAACAAAACAATTTACCTGCTGCAAATAAACTCAGAAATTTTTTTTCTCACTCTCAGATTGCCATGAAAGGGGAAGGGAGAAGAAAGAGTCTATTTTAAATCTTATTCTGTTTTCTATTAGTTTATAGACTTCAGACTTACAATACTTGATTGTCATTTTCAAAATTATTTTATCATGATATATGCATGCTGATAGTTGGTTTTTAAAAGGACATGCCAACTTGCTATACAAAAACTTAAATGAAACTACAGTAAAAACAAAAACAAAAACAAAAACAAAAACAAAAACAAAAACAAAAACAAAAACAAAAACAAAAACAAAAACAAAAACAAAAACAAAAACAAAAACAAAAACAAAAACAAAAACAAAAACAAAAACAAAAACAAAAACAAAAACAAAAACAAAAACAAAAACAAAAACAAAAACAAAAACAAAAACAAAAACAAAAACAAAAACAAAAACAAAAACAAAAACAAAAACAAAAACAAAAACAAAAACAAAAACAAAAACAAAAACAAAAACAAAAACAAAAACAAAAAAAAATTAGAAATTTTGGTGCTCTCAGACAACACAATTCTAGAGCTACAGTTCTTAAAGTCTATTGACTTTAGTCTCCTGCCTTTCCACTTCTGAAATGTCTGGATGAATTTATTTCTGATCTTTTCTGCATCCTTGAGTCCATCTGTTATATTTGCCTGTGTTTCCCTTTGCCTTTCCTCATGATATCTAAGCCTTCCTGCATCTCACCTCAAAATCACATACATACTCAGTTTTTATCCTATTCCTAAGGTAGGTTCATGGCTAAATGAGAAAATAATTGAGAAACCTAATTTCTGATTGTCCTCAAAACAGGTATGTCATTTTGGTCATATTCAAGACAGAATTATCAAGTTCCATAACAATTAGATTACACTATTTCATAAACAACAACAAATAAACCTTCCTTCTAAGAATGTAATTTGCATGTCAAAAAATACAGTAAACATATAAAATTTATTTTTTATAATTACTAGAAGAAATTAGGGAAATAAAAATCATTAAATTAAATTCAGAAAATAATTTTTCTAAACAATTTCCTCTAACCATGTATGCATTTTGAAATATTTGTTTTAGATATGTGGCTTTTGAGGCAAGTTAGGGAGAAACAAAGAAAATTCCCTGGCAAGTGGAATGAGGAAACTGAGACAAATGGTTGAACAAAAAGCAGGAAAGGCTGAACAATTAACATCCAGCTAATAAATCACAAGATCTTATTCTCCCTAACTGACAATGCCTAAGAACAGATGGTTTAAATCATCATAGTTAGGGAGGTAGATAACAAAAAACAAGCAGAGCCAAACTAATCTAGATCAAAGGTGAAACTAACTAAAAAAGATAACCGAAGCTCATTGTACCATTATTATAATAAAAATTGACACCATAAATAGAAGGAGACCTCAGAGGATAAACACCATGATTTCTGGAAGGGATCATATTAAGAACAAGACCCCACTTTCAACCAGAAGTTGGAGTCAGAATTTGGTGCCACAAAGCTTGAAGACAACCCCCTACACACACAACTTGGAAACACATAAAATCCAAAGAGCTAGCTAATCATGAGAGCAACTCACTAGTGAATTGGCCCTCATCCACTTAGGCATGTACTCATTGCTTCTGTCACAGTGGAGCCTGCACACTGGCCTCTTTCTTTTCCCTTTTTTTTTTTTTTCTGAGTTCTTCATTACTGAATGCTATCCTTATTTTTCCTTTTTTTTAAATTAATTTTTACTTTTGAAAGTATTACAGATATCCCCCTATTTTCCCCCCATTGACCCACTCCACCCCGCACCCCTGACCAGGCCTTCACCACACTATTTTCTGTGTCCAGGGGTTATGCATACATGTATATAAATTCTTTGGTTAATCTCTTCCCACCCCCACCTCCAAACCTGCCTTCCCTCAGATTTGTCAGTCTGTTCCATGCTTCCATGTCTCTGGATCTATTTTGTTCTTCAGTTTATTTTGTTCATGTGAGTGAGATCATGTAATACTTGTCTTTCTCTGACTGGCTTGTTTTGCTTAGCATAATACTATCCAGGTCCCTCCATGTTGCCTTAAAGGGTAAGAGATCTTTCTTTTTTAAAGCTGCATAGTATCCCATTGTGTAAATGTACCACAATGAGATATCACCTCACACCTGCCAGAATGGCAACCATCAACAAATCAACAAACAAGTGCTGGTGAGGATGTGGAGAAAAAGGAACCCTAGTACACTGCTGGTGAGAATGCAGATTGGTGCAGCCACTATGGAAAACAGTATGGAGTTTCCTCAAAAAATTAAAAATGGAATTGCCTTTTGACCCAGCAACCCCACTTCTAGGAATATATTCTAAGAATTCTGAAGCACCAATCAGAAAGAATATATGCACCCCTATGTTCATAGCATCATTAGTTACAATAATTAAGATCTGGAAACAGCCCATCAATAGATGAGTAGATAAAAAAGGTGTGGCATTTATATAATGGAATACTATGCAGCTGTTAAAAAGAGGCATCTTTCTTTTTCTCTGCTGAATAAAACTTGCTTTGTTTTCACTTTCACCTGAACTGGGTCTTCAAATCTTTCCTGCATGAGTCAAGAACCTAGAGGTTTCCTGACATGCAAAAGGGCCAGCCACTGGCACAGAAGTGGTCATGTAACATACTTCTTTTTTTATATGCTTCCTATTTATTTTTCAACATTATTCTATTTATGGTCAGAGTCACTTAGGACAGACAAATCTGTATTTGGATAATCTAGGTAAATGCAAATTTTTTAAAACTATATTATTGAAACAGAATAATTTTTATAAAAATATTTTCTGATTAAAATTATACTAAATCTTTTTTTTAAAATATATTTTATTGATTTCTTACAGAGAGGAAGGGAGAGGGATAGAGAGTTAGAAACATCGATGAGAAAGAAACATCGATCAGCTGCCTCCTGCACATCTCCCACTGGGGATGTGTCCGCAACCCAGGTACATGCCCTTGACCGGAATCGAACCTGGGACCTTTCAGTCCGCAGGCCGACGCTCTATCCACTGAGCCAAACCGGTTTCGGCTATACTAAATCTTTATGTCATTTAATGTAATAATGTAAATTGATAATTTGAATACTAAGTCAGTTTTATATTTCATTGGTTCTAGAAGTGAGAGAAAAGAGTAAACAAAAAGCAGAGGAATACACTCTAAAGAATACATTTATCTCCATTCTTGTGATAAGCTCTTTAAAGTGTTTTCTAGAGATGGCTTTTATATATATATGCAGCATTTAGTCTCTTAAGTTTGGATCCCTTTATAGTTCTCTAAAAAAATAACTGCATTACTTTTGAACATCGACAAAGTTTCATGAGCCATCATTTAAAAAAAAATTATTACATTCTGAGATCTTCTATTTAGGTCAAGACAATCTAAGCATCACTTGATACCATCTGTACCGGCTTATATAAATCACTTCCAAGTTTCAGAAGCCATGGAGTAACCTACTCAAGCCAAATCCTGAGAACATATGATAGACTATATCAACAGCCATAAATGCTGTGGTAAAAAGTATAGAAATTACATCAAGAAAGGCAGCACTGCTCTTCCTCGGCACTGCCAGTGGAGGTGGCAACCATCTCCTACTTAGCATGATGGCTGCCCTCAGACCCCTTGTGAAACCCAAGATTGTCCAAAACAGGACCAAGAAGTTCATCCAGCACCAGTCAGACCGATATGTCAAAATTAAGTGCAACTGGTGTAAACCCAGAGGCATTTACAATAGGGTGCACAGAAGATTCGAGGGCCAGATCTTGATGCCCAACATTGGCTATGGGAGCAACAAGAAAACAAAGCACATGCTGCCCAGGGGCTTTCAGAAGTTTCTGGTCCATAACGTCAAGGAGCTTGAAGTGTTGCTGATGTGGAACAAATCTTACTGTGCTGAGATTGCTCACAACGTCTCCTCAAAGAACCACAAAGCCATTGTGGAAAGAGCAGCCCAGCTGGCCATCAGTCACTAATCCCAATGCCAGGCTGTGCAGCAAAGAAAATGAATAGAGAGATTGTGTACACATTGTATTTGTGTTAATAAAATCATAAATTCTGCCCCCCAAAAAAGAAAAAGAAAGGCAGTACTGATTTGGGAATGTCTGACCTAATAGAGTAAAGAAACAGAATCTGCTAAGAGTTCACAATGCAAAGGGACATCATAAGTTACTTTAGTATAAAGAATTTATCTCCAACATATTTAATTTCTAAAGAAAAACAGATATTTTTGTAAATGTCTATAATTTGATTGTGAGTATCTACCAACATGAAAAAGTCAGAATATTCTTTATGAATAGGAAGCAAGTTCATCTAGAACAGTGGTTCTCAACCTGTGGGTCGCAACCCCTTTGGGGGTCAAATGACCCTTTCACAGGGGTCGCCTAAGACCATCGGAAAACACATATATAATTACATATTGTTTTTGTGATTAATCACTATGCTTTAATTATGTTCAATTTGTAACAATGAAAATACATCCTGCATATTAGATATTTACATTACGATTCATAACAGTAGCAACATTACAGTTATGAAGTATCAATGAAAATAATTTTATAGTTGGGGGTCACCACAACATGAGGAACTGTATTAAAGGGTTGCGGCATTAGGAGGGTTGAGAACCACTGCTCTAGATAATGTCATCTTCCACTAACCAGTGGTTCTCAACCTTCTGGCCCTTTAAATACAGTTCCTCAGGTTGTGACCCAACCACAAAATTATTTTCGTTGCTACTTCATAACTGTAATGTTGCTACTGTTATGAATCATAATGTAAATATCTGATATGCAGGATGGTCTTAGGCGAACCCTGTGAAAGGGTCGTTCGACCGCCAAAGCGGTCACAACCCACAGGTTGAGAACCACTGCACTAGACTGTTTTTCTTTTCCTCTGTTTGGCAAATAATCTGAGTTGTTGATCATTTCAATTAAATCTGAGACTAAGCTTGTTCTGAATTCCTAAAGATTTAGTTTGAGTCTATCTACTCCTGGGTCAACTCTGTCGTTTTAGTATATGCCATTTTGCCTTTGGATAAAAAACATAGTAGGTATCTATCTCAATAGTCTTGAAATTCTGCACAAGATTGAACTTTGAATATTAAAAATGTCCAGCCCAGATTTCCAATTTCTTGCCAGTATCACTTCAGAATCTGGCAAATGTCTTAAGATGGGAGTTGGTAATTAGTTTCAGGCTGGTTTCCTCCCCCTTCCTAAGTTGATGTAACTGCTGGAGATTTCATTATGCCTTTTTAGAAGTCTAGTCCCAACTCTCCAGACTTCTACAGAGCCCCGGGGTCAAAAAACAGCCCCTGCAAATCAGTCTCAATTTTCACTGTAGCTTAGCATAACCACTAAAATGACTAATTTAGCTTCCTGCACCCTCACCAAGCTTTGTCAAGACTAAGCTCAATAATTAGCTTTCCCACAGAATCAACAAATGTCTCCAAGTTTGGTGAAATAGGTCCTCCACTCTCTAGAACATTATTTCATCTAGTATTCATTCTTTCTAAGATTTCATGAAATATGATTTATGTAATTTAACTGGCTTTTCTTATTTTAATGGAAACATTTGTCCACCATTAACTATTTCTCACCCAGAAGTAAAAATTTTCTGTTTTTTTAAGCTTTAACATTTTGTGGCAAATGACTCTGATATGTATTACCAAAACAAACTAATATGAATTTGTGATTTTATTTCAGTCTTCTAAATATTGAATTACTTTTTATCAAATACTAGAGGCCCAATGCATGAAAATTCATGCAAGAATAGGCCTTCCTTCCCCCAGCTACCGGCACCGGCTTCCCTCCTCTGGCTGCTGGCAGGCACCCAGAACCCGGGCTTGCTGACCCCAGGCCACCCGCAGGCACCTGGGACCCAGACTGGCTGCCCTCAGGCCCTGGCTTCCTTGGGAAGGACATTTGGAATGACATCCTGTCTAATTAGCATATAACCCTTTTATTATCATAGATGCCACACCAGCCTTCTTGATTCTTATATGTCTGCCTTATAAGGGTGCCCCCATACCCTCTGCTCTTGGTAATCACTTTCCAGTTTAGACCACATATTTATCCTGGAAATGATCCCTTGCTATTGTGATATACTTGTTTAGCTATTGGCCAATATCTTAAATCTTCCCATAATTGACATCCCTTTATGTTTACCATATATAACAAATGACATTTTCAAAATCAGCATAATTTACTTTAGTTGTACTTTATTAATTCAAAAGTTTGAGAAACATGATTTTGAATAATGTGTGACTGTCTTCCAGTTTTGAAAATACTCTGCTGTTAGAAGAATTGGGAGAAATCTGGAGAAATAATTACTGGGCTAAAACTGAAATCCATCCAGAAGGCAAGTTCCCCAGCTAATAGGCTGTTATAAATTTCACATCCATTAACTCTGAGAGACTTTACAAATATCATTTACATGTGTGTACAGTCTCATGGGGGTTTGGTTTCTGACTTGACCAGTTTTGGAAGCTGACAAGTACAGATTTTTTAAGAGAAGAGCTTCCAAACTAAACTGTAATCCTTCTAGGCTAGTCATCCATTTAAATAAAAATAGCCAAGTCTCCTGTAACTGTTGGAACAGGAAAAAATCACCATATAAAGAATACTGAGTTGCATTCTGCTAGATTCTGTGAACTACATGATCAACCTGAATTATGTAATTAAAGTATTAATTGACTAAAAAACTAAGAAAGAAAATCGTTAGTAATATCAGTTTACGGTCTTTGCTCATCAGGTCAATGAAGAGTAAAATAATAATTACTAGTATTTCCACTATGTATTTTAGGTTTACAAAATACTTTCACAAATATGGATTCAATAAATATTTGGAAGTTTGTGTACTCCAAATGTATGTGTAAACTCACAAAGAGAATTCAGTGATTTGCACATTAACATAATACCATATATTCATACAGACCTCTAACCAAGACTGAAAGTAATACCTTTAAGAAAATGGGGGATTCCAAGATGGATACAAAGTAGGTGGAAACTGCGCTCACCTGCTCCTAGTGCCAAACTGGATTTACAGTTAGCTTATAGAGCAATCAACCTGAATATTTGAAGATTAGCTAAACCAAAATATTATAATGTGTGGGGGGCTGTTTCTCTCTTTTCCATGTCCCGCATGGAAAAGGAAACAGTCCATTTGCTGAGTGGAGGAGCTGGGGATTAAGAAATTAAAGAAAGACCAAGATGCAGAAATAGATTTTAAGCTGGGGCCAGGTGGGCGCCATCCTCTCTGATGGAGAGGCGGCAAAAGCGGCCTGAGACACACAGCAGGTTTATTTTAAAGGCCTAGATTTACATATCTAGTTCCGCCCCTGCCTGATTAACATGTCCAGCCTTATTGGGGAAGCATGTTCCCAGGGTGTGGCTCTGCCTATGCTCTGAGTTCAGCTGACCCTCTACAATAATGAAGGATTTACAGCAGAAGCCACATAGATATGGTTAAGATGGTGGAGACACAGAAAGGACTGGCCTTAACACCCATGTGCAGCAGCCGAGAAGCTGGGGGTTATTCTTAACTGCAAAACTACCTCCCCCTAAGAATGCGGGGGTCTCAACCGCACACAGGTATTCCCAACTCAGAGCAGCAGAAATGGAAAGAAGAGTCTGCCACACATCTGGTGCTGTAAATCAGTGAAGATTTAGTTGGCCTGGGAAAGAAGGGAATCTGCTACAGATCTATTTGGGATGCCACAAAATCTGTCCTTCAGTTACATTCTTAAAGTATTACATTCAGAAAAGCTGTCAAATATACTGAATTTAAAGATTATTAAAAACTTAAACTGGTCTTTAACATTAAAGATTTGGTCTTGACCACAGAATTAATTATTTCAATGTGGCCATTAAATTTTCATATGATATACTTTGAATGTCAGAGAAACTGCTGGAAGAACACGCCTACTGCCCGCCCATTTCCTTGCTGCCTGCCCCCAAGGGTGCAGAAGCTGCAAAGCTGTGGTCACCTCATAGATAACCTTAGCTCCTGCCTCGGGATGGCCTACGCGGGTTCGAGACGTCACAGCCAGGCGTGGACCACCCAGTACCTTTAAAGAACATTTTTATCTGGAAGCTTTTAAGAAGATGAACTTCTATTGTCAGCTTTTATTAAAGTCAACTGCTTAAAACATTGATCTGTCATATAACTGAAATTATATGAGACCTTGATTATATTTTAAAAACTAATTTGTTAAGCAATCAAAATAAGCATCATTATTGAACAAACATAGTAAATAAATCCATCTCCGGCTCAAATATCCGCCTTTAACTCTGCCTCTGAAATTCCATTCTGCCTAAAAGGGATCTAGCAATTTTGCCTTGCTCTAGCATAGTGAGCGAAATTCCCACAATTAAAATATGTAAAGCACATAGAGGAGGCAGGCAGTAAGCAAACATTCCTTTTGCAATTGGCTAATTCAAAGGGAGGGGCGGGCCTTTACTGTTTCAAAATGGCTGCCCCAGGAAAGCTGCAAACCATGCGGCCAAGATGGTGGCCCCCAGGGGAGCCACCTGCCATGCGGCCAGGATGGCGGCTGCTTAAACCTTTTTTCAGACATAAAAGATGACTTACTTATCATTACACTCGGTTGAATTACAGAATTAATCCTCCTTTCTAACTAGATCTAGATTGAAAATTCACTAGGATTATATGACTTTTTAAAAATATATTTCTTTATTGATTTCAGAGAGGAAGGGAGGAGAGAGAGATAGAAACATCAATGATGAGAGAGAATCATTGATCAGCTGCCTCCTGCACACCCCCCACTGGGGAACAAGCCCGCAACCCAGGCATGTGCCCTCGGCCGGAATCGAATTTGGGCCCCCTCAGTCCGCAGGCCGACGCTCCATCCACTGAGCCAAGCCGGCCAGGGCTATATGACTTCTTAAATATTAACTTTAATCTTAAACTCTTAAAAATTTCAATCCTCTTTTGATAGCGAGACAAAACTCAGACAAACAATATACAAAACGAATCTCAAGACATACGAAACACATCCAACGAACAAATTCAATTTTATACTGTAGATATTTGTCAACGTAAAAAACCATTGAAACCTGTAAAGAATTTTTGTGAGTTTATTTGAGCCAAACTGTCGACATATGCTGGGAAGCAGAACCTCAACGAATTGAGATAGTGCTCTGAAGAATGGCAGGGTTACATCCGTATTTATACATGAAATTCATTGGTGACAGATTTAAGGAGGTGGGATTAAGCGAAGCGGGGAAACCTCTGTGATAGGATAAAAAGTAAAATGATGGGCACATACTTAGGTGGGTGCAGGAACAATTAACATGATAAATGAAAGAATCTGCTGCATCTGTCCTGGGCCCAGCACACCTGGCTGTGCCCCAGGGGCTCCATAAAAAGGGAAGTCACAAGTTACCCAGACATCCCAAGGATATGTTATCTTAGATGCAAAAAGGACAGATAGGCTGTTACGGTAAAGGTTGACCTTATCAGTGAAGATATCGGCTTAGGACATAACTGCCTACCATAACTGCTTTTAGTTAAGGTTTAATTTCAGGCCATCCTTTGTGGTTACTCCAGGTCTCCGAGTCTGCAAGACTGCCATGCAGGCCTCTCCTGAGCTTGTCAGGTCAGCATGTGGCCCCTTTCGTCCACATATTTTATAAGGGAAATTTGGATCAATGCTTCTATCTTTCCAGAACAGCCTTAACTGCGTGATTGCAAGCCAGCGAGTTTGCTGGAGGCACGGGGAATTCAAATGCAAATTAACCACATTGTCTCTTTGCCAATGCCTGGGCTGCTCCACGCTGCTCAGGCTGGAGATTCAAAGGACATCTTTCTTTGTCTGGGAATCACGCAGAAGCTCCTCTGCCATTTTTCCTAGATCTTTAATCCGTCTATGGCACCGTGAGGATACCAAGCCACGTCAAAACTACCTGGCATAATTTCCTCTGGGCTAGTTGCCGTCCAGACAATCGTGGAGAAATTCCAGACACAGTTGTAAATCAGGCTCTGGGGGAAAGTGGGACAATACCCGTCTGCTCTCCCCCGATAAAGACCTCAGTGTTAGGTTAGGTGACTCAGGAGGTGGCGTAAGAAATAAAGAGTCGAGTGAATCAGAAAAGAAAAGAAAAGAAAAGGAAAGGAAAGGTTTATTGCATCCCCGGGAGACACATGTACCCCAAAGACAGGGCACGTGGATTCACGCCAACAGAGAGGGGGGAGCTTTTTTTATACTGCGGTTGGGTGAGGGGCGGGGACATGAGCTGAGGTATTCAATTGAGGAAGTTTCACTGCAGGGGGTCAGCAGGGGTATTCAGGAAGGAGTCAGTATCTGTGTGGGGGTCGTGTTGATTCAGGGAGAAGCCAGTATCTGTGTCAGGCACACTGATCTGTTAGAAATGCCAGGGGGAGTCCATTATCTCGTCACAAGTCTGCATGTATCCTATCCTGGGCTCTCTCCGACCTAACACTCAGTAGTTTAGTTGAATTCCCATTTCCAATTAAATCAACAGCATGCTTTTAAAGACCAGATTAAGCCAAACAACAAGCAGATAAAGTGATAATACACACAAGACATACACAGGACTTAATGGAACATGCTCTAGCCCAGGGATGGAGAACCTTTTGAGCTCGGCGTGTCAAAATTTTGAAAAACCTTAACTTAACTCTGCTGCCGTGTCATATATAGAAATATTCATAATTTTTTTTATATTTGCAACCATAGTAAAAAAAAAAGATTTATATTTTTGATATTTATTTTATATATTTAAATGCCATTTAAAAAAGAAAAATC
>NW_005370902.1:4237-7484 GCF_000412655.1 Myotis brandtii | reverse complement strand
GGTCCATATGTCTTGAAAGGGTCAGCTACTGCTACTTCCACTTCCTTTATCATTCAATCTTGCTTTTTTATTTTTTTGATTCTCCATCACAAGGCTGCAAAAATAAATAAATATAAATGACAGCATTTTTTATAAAAAGTTGATAGGTTTCTTACCTATTAACTTCTTGCAGTGTTGTTGCACTGACTCCTGGTACAAAACAATTAAAAGATAGTATGTATAACCAACAAATATATGGTGCTGTAATCAATTATCCGACACACAGAATGTCTTGTCGAGCACTGTTGCACTGTATATATTTTTCTTCTAACCCTCCCACTCCTATCTCCTAACGAACATGGCGATCAAGTACGTCCATTTGCTGAATGCACCCGAACGCACGGGAAGCTTACCCGAGGCACATGTTGACAATAACGAGGCCGTTTCCAGAATTGGGCATTTTGTCACTCGAGTAAAAATAAAATGTCATGAGTAAAGATTAATCTCTTTATAGTGCAATTCTTAACCTTTTTATATTAATGTCAATATTGGAACAATGTATCTTGGATGTTTTCACTATGTATCTTTGCTACGTAACACCGATGTACATGTTTACATCCGGTTTTAGAATTGCATTATTGATCATGAGTAACGTGAGTAATAATATTACTTGAGTGATGCCCAACTCTGGCCGTTGCGAGAGACAAATATTTGAATTATGTCTCTGTAGATGCGTGTCACCCAAAATGAGTTCGTGTGTCACCTCTGACACGCGTGTTATAGGTTCGCCATCACTGCTCTAGCCTTTTAAGCTTTCAAATAGAGTAGAGACTTCTTTCCTGAGTCCCTGAATATCCCAAGTTTTACACCCAGTTAATACAACTTGCAACAATCCGCTTCCTACCTTATTCCTTTAATCTGTGGCGCAGGCATTTCTTGGAGCAATCCCTTTTGCCTTGCCTCTGTACTTTGCCCCACGTTGGGTGCCAGATATCGCAGGGGGTCTCTCTTCTCAGCGAGCAGCACGGAAAGAGAGCGAACCGGTTCTTTGAGTAGAGGCACTTGGGATTGAGAAATGAAATAAAGCGACGAGACACAGAAATAGAAGGAGAAGCTGGGACCTGGTGGGCTTCTGCCCTCTGATGGAGGGACAGACAGGGGGCCCAGCACCAGAACCACATGATTAATTTATACTCAAAGTAACAGGAAGTTACATCACATCTGGGTAGGCTTTGAGTTTCTGGTGATATAGTGAGATCTACCGCCTAGCACCTGGGCTGGAAAGGTCAGACTGATTGCCATCCTTGCCTTTGGGCTAGGACCGCCTCCAGGGCATGGCTCTGCCTGCACCCTGGTTTCAGTTGACAATATTTTTAAGAACGCCCGTTGTGCCTTGCCATGGGGCCCCCCACAGGTCCATATGCCTCTTTCCCAGGAATGAGCACTTTTATTGTTACAGCACCAACCTGGGGAGTGCATTACCTAGTTCCCCAGTTGTTGGCAATACCACTCTGTTGTGCTCAGATTCTGTGGATGGGTCTGCTGGCTGCACCCAGTAGTGACCATTTGGGTGCTCTTATTCTAGAGAAGCTCTAAGTGGAGAGTCAGTGCTTGAACTCTGTAACTTTTAAAAGTGGCCCAATCTTGAGCTCACAGCTGAAGCCCCCTCCCCCATCCATTGAATAACTTGGCTGGCCCTGCCCTGCTGAGTACAGTCAGGCAGGGACTTCAGAGTATTACGCAGAGCTGGAAGTATTTGTGCTTGTCTCCCAAGGAGGCTTTTGTGTGGGAATTAGATGGGCTGGTGGTGGGCTGTGTGGCTACATCACCGGGGAGCCACACCTATCTCCCCTGCAGGTTCAGCCCATGCTACCCTGGAAGGAGAAGAAGTTCCTGCCCCTGTCCTACAGGCTTACAGGCACCATCCCCAAAGAGACTGTTTGGATCTGCCCTACTAAGTACTAAATATCCTGCTCTGCTTAGTTCAGTTACACATGGGGAAAGGGAGTGCTACTTAAAGCTGGGGCATTTGAAGTGTAGGTCCCTCAAAAACTATAGTCTGAGATCAGGAAAAAGTGCTTGTCCCTCCTGCATGCTTGGTTGGCACCATCCTCAATGGGCAACTTTTTAAATCTGTCTTCATGCATCCAGAGGTTTCCACTCTGTTGAGCTTGGCTACACCCAACATGAACTTGAGATGTACTCTGAGGAAGCTAGAGTTGGAAACTCTGACAGACACTTAGTGGTTTGCCTCTGGAGTAGGGACCACATTCCTCTTGTTGCAGAAGACCAAATAAATACCAAGCATGCTTCCTAGAGAAAGGGAAGGAGCCCGCTTATGAACACTAGTGGACTCTGGGAATAATTTCCAAATCAGAGTGAAAACACGCAGAGGGCTTCACTTTTTATAACCTTCTGGGGTCTTTGTCTTGCACACATGGTTCTGCCTCCTTTTGTGGGCTTACAGGAAGGCGCCCAGATGTTGAGGTCCCCAGGCAATATCCGATGATCTGTCCTGGGGCCAGCGATAATGACCTTTCACCCCTCCCCCCAGGACAGTGCATTGTTCACAGTTTTTATAGCCTGACAAGCCTTGCAAGACCAGTTTCCTCCTCATTCCCCTCTCATGTCCCACAAGCTTCATTTAGCCTTGTGGAGCAATGACCACGGGATGTTAGGGTGAACAGAGGTGATGACTGCTCTTAGCTACTTCCTGCTGGAAAGGGATGATGACCAAGGGGTTAGCATCCCCCTTCTTCCTCTCAGAGGGGTTTGTAGGGAGTTCTTCTGGTTTCAGGCAGGTAGAGGTAAGCAGTGGTCCCACACCTGTAGAATGTTCCGACAGGGGGCACCATGGGTAGGTGGTGTTTTCAGCCTTGGGGGTAGAGTTGCATAGCTCATCTGGGAGGTGACCTGTTGGATGGTGGCCCTACGTATTGCTGAAACAAATAGGAGCAACATTAGTTAGCTACACATTGGCCGTGACAGGTCCTATCCAATACAATCCCCCCCGCCCCCATGTGCATTTGGTAGTAGAGTCATAACATGCCACAGGCTGATAAGTTTAGCTAACAAAAATCTGGCTTGATTGGGTTTTCTCGTGGACTACCTGGTCTAGTATATTTGGGTAGCGAGTTTCTAAGCAAGGAGCAAAGGATGGTATGACAAGGTGTAATCCAACAATTTATGATAAGGCCTTTGTTTCCTTGCTGTGTGGGGAACAGTAATTTTATGGTGCTTCTGTGTCCCAGCAAGAGCAGATGAGTTC
>NW_005370902.1:3252-3951 GCF_000412655.1 Myotis brandtii | reverse complement strand
CAGGGGGTGTTTCTGGTCAGAGGTCACCTTCCACTCAGACTGGATGTCACTTGGCTGGTGGGCTGCCTTCACCTGGGAGTGGTGGATCCAGGTGTTTAGTCCTACAACCTTAAGAGCTATGGTGGTTAATATGACTGGATAGGGTCCCTTCCAGTAGGCTTGAGGGGTTCCTTTTTCCAATCCTTTACCTAAACCTGTTCTCCAGGTTTATAAGGATGTACAGCTGTTCCTAGAGAGATGGGTAGTCCATCAGTAACCCACCTGTGGACCTCGAAGACAGTTTTTCCAAGTCCTTGTAGTTATTTCTGGATTTCTAAGTTCCCTATTTCCCCCAAATCTCCCTTTGGCCAAATTAAGGGAGGGGATCTACCATATAGAATTTCAAAGGGGGAGAAACCTACCCTGGCCCTTGGGGCACAGAATACCTGCAGGAGTACAAGAGGCAAGATATCTATCCAGGGTAAGGTTGTCTCTTCGAATAGCTTAGTCATAGCCTGCTTTAGAGTCCAGTTCATGCGCTCCACTTTCCCTGAACTCTGAGGCCTGTAAGCTGTATGTAGATTACATTTAATTCCTAAAGCCTTAGTTACCTGTTGTACTATTTCTGCTACAAAGGCTAGGCCATTATCAGACCCTATGGTCAGAGGCATTCCATACCGTGGAATTATATCCTTCAGCAATGCCTTAGTGACTTCTCTC
>NW_005370902.1:0-3225 GCF_000412655.1 Myotis brandtii | reverse complement strand
ACCCAACCTGAAAAGGTGCAAACAAAGACTAGCAGGTATTTATTCCCTCTGCTAGGCCCTATTTCTGTAAAATCTACTTCTAAGTCCTCAAAAGGAGCTTGGCCATAGCGCTGAACTCCTATCGGTCTTACGGGACCCTGTTTAGCATTGTTCTGAGCACAGAGGAGGCAACGCTGAGAGACTGAGGCACACAAGGAGGGTAGACAGGCAATTAGGTAGAACCTGCCTAGCAAAGCTTCCAGGGCAGCCTTTCCTAAATAAGTTCATGCTGCAGGAGGACTACCTTATGGGCTAACTGTTCTGAGACATAAACCCTATCATCTGGGAGTATCCACTAGCCTTCCATTGTTCTCTTGCCCCCTTCTTTCTGGGCCCATTTCTCTTCCTGAGGAGTGTATTTTGGAGATTTAGGTAATTCGAGGGCCAACATGCTCTGTGTTGGTGCTGTTTGTTCTTTAGCAGCCAGCTTTGCTGTGGTGTCAGCATGCTGGTTTCCTTCTGATACTGAGTCTTTACCTTTCTGGTGACCTTTGCAATGGAAGACAGCTATTTCTTTAGGCTCCCAGACTGCTTCTAGTAACTTTAAAATCTCATTCTGATTTTTGATTCCTTTTCCTCCTGCTGTAAAGTGCCCCCTTTCCTTATATATGGCCCCATGAACATGCAGGGTAAGAAAGACATAGAGCGAGTCAGTGTAGATGTTGGCACGCTTATTCTTATTGAGTTCTAGGGCTCTTACTAGGGCCCAAAGTTCTGCCCTCTGCACTGACCATCCTTCAGGAAGGGCCTGTGCTTCAATTGTATCAAAGTTTGATACCACTGCATATCCGGCTCACCTTTTTCCTTTATTTAAGAAGCTGCTGCCATCTGTGAACAATACCAAGTCTGCGTTTTGCAGGGGCCTAGCCCTTAGGTCTGGCCGGCTGGAAGAAACCTCCTCTAAGACTTCCAGGCAATCATGATCAGGGGCCCCTTCAGTGATGGGTAGAAAGGTGGCAGGATCAAGTGTTCTCACTGCTTCTGATCTTACCTGCAGATTCTCACATAACAGCCCTTGATACTGAGTCTTTCAAGCATGAGTCAGCCAGTGTTGTCCCCTTGCTTCCATCAGGGTGACAACAGCATGAGGTACTTTTACATTTAAGTTTTGTCCTAAGGTAAGCTTATCCAATTCCTTGACTAATAATGCCATGGCTGCAAGGCCCTGAGGCATGGGGGCCACCGGAGGCAACTGGGTCAATTCGCTTGGAGAGATAGGCTACTGGAGTTTGCCAGGGTCCAAACTCCTGAGTTAGAACTCCTAGGGCTACCCCGCTGTTCTCCTGAAAAAAAAGATTAAAGTCTCGCATCAAATCTGGTAGCCCTAGTGCCAGGGCCTCAGTGAGCTTCACCTTTATGGTGACGAAGGCTTTCTCCTGTTCAGGACCCCAGTTGATGGGTGCCTTCTTTTCTCCTCTTAAAGCTTCATAGAGAGGCTTGGCCAGGTCTGAAAACCCTGGGATCCAAACTCGACAGAATCCTGCCGTTCCCAGAAATTCCGGAATCTGCCGCCGGGTGCTAGGGACTGGGATGGCACATACTGCCTGCTTCCTTTCAGTCCCTAGCATTTGTTTCCCTTAGGTGATCCAGAAACCTAGATACTTGACTTCTTTCTGACAAATCTATGCCTTTTTCTTAGACACCCGATAACCTGTTTCAGTTAATAGTCTCAGAAGGGCTTGTGTTCCCTCCCAGCACTGAGCTCCAGTGGAGCTGGTCGTCTACATACTGGAGTAGAACACACCCCAAGTCCTGTCCTGGGAACTTAGACAGCTCAGATGCTAGTGCTCCACTAAAAAGAGTAGGGGAGTTCTTGAACCCTTGTGGCAGTCTGGTCCAGGTGAACTGCTGATAATAATAGACTGGCCCTTCCTCCTGCAAGGTCCCATCTTCGCCAACTACTTTGGCACCCCAAATCTCCCTTAGAGGCATCTGATGTGCTGGTTGTGGCCTGGGCCCTTAATAGGCTGAATGCAAGTGCTGCCCAACTGGCTCTGGAGAGCCTAGTTGAGGAGAAACGTAAGCAGGCAGTGTCTCTGGACCTTTCAGACCAGCTTGGTGCTGTCTGTGGCACATATGGAGATGGTAAAACTAGCGGGACTTCCTCAGGGGATTTTGGCAGAACAAGGGGTTGGGTTCCCTTCTGAGAGACCTGTGTCTTTTCTCCTACTACTAAAACCTTACAGAACTGGACCCAAGGCGGCAAGGTTTGAGCAATTCCTAACCAGCTGTCTATGTAAGGGAACTGATCTGGGTTTCCGAGGTCTGTTGTGACTACATTCCAGACTGCCCTGACCAGTCCTACATCTAAAAAGCCTTCTGGGGGCCAGCCAACCCCAAAGGCTGGCCATTCTAATTCACAGAATTTCCTCAGTGTTTGGGGGTTCATTTTAATACTATAGTCCTCAATAAAACCCTTTTCAAAATTTTCCAACATGCAATTGAGAACAGTGGGTTTACTTTGTCCCAACCCCATGATGATCAGTGGCAAGAGATAGACAAGGGTGCAAGGAAATTGAATAAAAGCCTGGAGGGTCTCCTTAAAGAAGAGATCCTTAATCAGCACAGGCAGGGGCAGGGCAGTAAAATCTCTCCGCCCTGCGGAGCTGTGAGCCCTGCCCCTGAAAGAGCCAGCCAAATGAGACAAGAAGAGCTGCAAATATCTTTAAATCTACCCCAGAATTCCAAAATTTCAACCTAACACAGCAAAATCACAGAGCAAACCAAAGCCCCTAGTACACAAACATAGACAGAAATTTTTATCAACTATCCCTCTTTGATAGAGAGCGAACGTCTCTGAGAAAACTTAACAGCACTGCTTGAGACTTTTGCAGACCATCATGGGTTCAGCCTTCAGTAAATCAAACGTTTTAACCAGATGAGCAAACAGAAAATCAAAGTAGCTTTTGCTTTCACACAGAACAGTTAATCAGCAATAATTATGCCAAGACAGACAAACATCCATAATCATACTCTCTCAGTAGACTAGCCCAGACTGGAACTGAGCAGATAATGCCCAACTCCCCAGATGGGCATGGGTGCACTCCCGGCACCCACTCCCCAGAACAGAATTCTTGACCGACATCTTAGTGAGAACCTACTGGAGGAGTTAAGACTGTGTCCAGCCCCCCTTCTCAGTAGCAAATTGGCTAGTCCAGGGGTGGGCAAACTTTTTGACTCAAGGGC
>NW_005370901.1:0-1587 GCF_000412655.1 Myotis brandtii | reverse complement strand
TCATAGCGACCAGTTGTTCCAGTCGTTCTGGTTGCTTCGCTTTTATATATAGAGATTATTCCTGTTTGCTACTACTTGCCCACCTTAGAGGAAAATAAAAAATAAAGTCTACTGAGCTTATCATGAGCACTGCTGCTATAAAACCAGAGTTATAACAAGGAGACTAGCTCAGACAAGAGGCCAGTGGATGTCCATAGACCCATAGGCACACAGAGTCGTTGGGTGCCTCAGCTCCCTTGTGCATGCTGTGCACAGCACAACTCCACAAAGCAGCTCTGGGAAGCTGCAAATTGGTGACCCCCCAAAAAAGCATAACATTATTTGTACAAATGTTGCCAGGTCAAAATATTGCCACTCTTGGTCTTCAACTGTATTTTGAGAAACAATGTTCTTAAATATTTAGAGAGAAAATATGGGGTGACCTTTTCTAATATAGGGGTGTCAGAGTCAATAGAAGGATGGAATTACTAAAAATTCAAAGAAGGAGCATTGTCAATGAGAATTATAAAAATTGAATGAAATTACCATGACGTTAATGATTTAACATTTAGGTCTTCCTTCCCACCCTACCTCACACTCCCCAATACATGTTTGCTCACGTCTTTTGTACTGTTGCAGTAGCTGGAGCAGTCCAACCCCAGCCCTTATCTGCAGGAAGGAAATGGGGTAGCAATAGCTGAGCATAAATGAAGTCAAACAGAGCGACAGCCAGCTCTACAGATAAGCCTAGGGCCAAGCCACATATGCAGGATTGGCTAAATAATATGTGGGGTTCAGTTCAAAATGAAAATGTGATGCCCCTTGCTCAGATATGGTAAGAATTTTAAGGTGGTGTCAACCAAGCATTCACTCAAGCACTAGACTCTTGTAAGTATGGAACCCTGTGCAACCACCCAGACTGCATGGCCATGGGGCCGGCCATGCAAGCATGCTTTTCCTTCCCCCTGAACATTAGTCCTATCGCTATGGGAACCACCTCCGGTGGCCCAGCCTTTAGCATGTCCATGGACATTTACCTTAATTCAAACCCAAGTAAATATTCAGGCTTAAATGGCAGATATCTGACCCAGCTAATGATTTAGGATTAAGTAATCCTTTTATGGCAGATATCTGACCCAGCTAATGATTTAGGATTAATCCTTTTCTAAAGCCTCAAAGGTGAAGCCCTTTAATCAACTGTCATGCCCTTATTGTCTGAAAACTAGACACAGTGTATAACACATAGAAATGTATAGAAAGAATAACCCTTAGGAATTACTTAATCCTCAGCATGCAATGGAAAATATAAATGGAAATATCATTTGTAGAGAGGAGGCCAAACATTTAACAAGGAAACCATGAGATTCATATGTTGTACTAGAAGCCTGATGCACGAAATTCATGCAAAAGTAGGCCTTCCTTCCCCCGGCTAGCACCGAGGACCCGGGCTTCCATTACAGCCCCTGCTTCATCTGGAAGGTCACCCAGAAGGACGTCTGGTCTAATTAGCATATTATGCTTTTATTATTATAGATATTTCTTTATTTAGAATGTTTTAATTATGTACATACTAATCATTACAGAACCAAGTTGTGTGATTGGAGAAAT
>NW_005370900.1:0-505 GCF_000412655.1 Myotis brandtii | reverse complement strand
CCTTCCCTGGGCTCAGAAGACACATTTTGCCCAGGCCAATGTGGCCTAGTTGGTTGAGCATCATCCCATGCTCCAAAAAGTTGCCAGTTTGATACCTGGTCAGGGCATGTACCCAGGTTGTGGGTTTATTTTCGGTCTCGGTGCATACAGGAGGCAACCAGTAGATGTTTCAATCTCACATCAATCTCTCTCTCTCTCTCTCTCTCTCTCTCTCTCTTTCCCCCCCCTTTCTCTCTAATCAATAAAACATATTTTTTTAAAAGTCCGTCTTCTTCTTAGGCTTCCTATCTTACTGTCTCATCTCAGTGAACTGGAGCTCCTATTCCTTCCCCATGGATGCTACATCTCCTTTTAGGGAGGACTTGGGTATGTCTTAATGGTCTTTGTGTGCCAGGACCTAGCACAGTGCCTTGTACCCAGAGATACTTCTGTAATGTTTTTTATTCAATTAAATAATAAATGGATTTAAGAGTGTGAATGGATATTGCAATGCTATGACTGATAG
>NW_005370899.1:0-324 GCF_000412655.1 Myotis brandtii | reverse complement strand
CATGTTTTAAAGAGACCTATCTGGACTCTGAAGACTTTAAGCCAATAAGAGTGCCATAGAGAAAGTCTGGTATCTTGCTTGGTAGCCCTGAAAATAGTTGGCACTGGTGCATCAGGCCCATGCCCTACCATCACTGGCGGTTGGTCAGAGTAGAAGGGGAGCAATAAGGGCACCTCTGCATCCCTGTGGAACCCCCACACACTCTGGACCATGACAAGTAAGAGGGCTACTGAGAAGGGCCTTAAAGCAAGGACAATGGGCCTGGGCTGAGCCACTGCAGGTGAGCAATTCACCTAACTCAGCAGATACTTCAGGCAGGCCTGA
>NW_005370898.1:531-781 GCF_000412655.1 Myotis brandtii | reverse complement strand
TTTTTGGTGCAATGGTAAATGGGATTGTTCTTTTTTTTTTTTTTTAGTTTCTCTTTCTGTGACTTCAGTGTTGGTGTAAAAATGTCATAGATTGTGTTATTTTACTTTTGTGTACTGCTACGTTGCCGAATTCATTTCACTGCATGGGAGAACATATTTGCCATGTTCCATCCGATAAGGGTTTGATCTCTAAAATTTGTAGGGAACTTATATAACTTAACAAAAGGAAGATAAACAACCCAATAAAAAA
>NW_005370898.1:0-376 GCF_000412655.1 Myotis brandtii | reverse complement strand
ATCAACAAACAACAAGTGCTGGAGAGGATGTGGAGAAAAAGGAACCCTTGTGCACTGCTGGTGGGAATGCAGACTGGTGCAGCCACTGTGGAGAACAGTATGGAGTTTCCTCAAAAATTTAAAAATGGAACTGTCATTTGACCCACTAATCCCACTTCTAGGAATATATCCCAAGAAACTAGAAACACCAATCAGAAAGGATATATGCACCCCTATGTTTATAGCAGCACAATTTCCAATAGCTGAAATTTGGAAAAAGCCTAAGTGCCTCTCATCAGATGAGTGGATTAAAAAACTGTGGTACATCTACGGTAGATACACAATGAAATACTACGCTGCGGTAAAAAATAAAGAACTCTTACCATTTGCAACAGCA
>NW_005370897.1:0-800 GCF_000412655.1 Myotis brandtii | reverse complement strand
GTCCTAAATAAAACTGTGAAAATCTTTAGGTAGATTTTTTAATTCTGGTCACTATATAATGAGTGACCAGATTATTATGACCACCTGATATTTAGCCATACACTGCATCGTATGGGATATGGAAGCCAAAGGCCTGTTCGAACACCTTTGCTATCTGCAGTTACCAAGATAAAACGTCTCCAATTCGCACAGGAACACAAGGATCGGACAGTCGAGCATTGGAAAAAAGTCATGTGATCCGATGAATCACATTTCCGGTTGCATCATGCAGATGGCAGAGTGAGAATTTGGCGGAAACAGCATGAAAGCATGCATCCCACATGCATGAGCACAACCCTTCAAGCTGGTGGGGGCAGTGTTATGGTTTGGGGCATGTTTTCCTGCCATGATTTGGGCCCTTTAATTCGTGTGGAACAACGTCTGAATTGCACAACATATCTAAGGATCATTGCTGATTAAGTTCATCCTATCATGTTGACGGCGTACCCCAATGGAGATGGCTTCTTCCAACAAGATAATGCACCACGCCACAGTGCTCGTATTGTGCAGGAGTGGTTTCAAGAACATGAGGGAGACTTTTCCTTGTTTAGGCGCCCCCCACAATCACCAGTTCTCAGTCCAATTGAGCATTTGTGGGACAAAGTTAAAAGAGCCATCAAGCAGCTGGTTCCACAACCATCAAATCTCACAGAACTGGACAGTGCTATTCATCAGGAATGGTGTCAGATTCCTGGAATCATCTTTCAACATCTCATGGAGTCAGGGCCAAGAAGAATCACCACAGTATTGAAGGCAAAAGG
>NW_005370896.1:551-828 GCF_000412655.1 Myotis brandtii | reverse complement strand
CCCAGTTCAAGGAGTAGCAGCTGTGTGTGTAGCCCACGCCATCCAAGAAACAGCAGCCTTGTAATCAGCACATCCTCTGTCTGAGGAACAGCAGCTGTGTGTGAAGCCTCCCCCCACCAGCCAGAGGAGCCTCCACAGCAGTTAACAGCACCCACCACAGGAGCTCCTGTCAACTGAGGAGCAGCTGCTACAACAACCGCCAGAGGAGCAACCACAGCCCGAGGAGCCACTGCCACCCAAGGAGCAGCCCCTGAATGACTCAACATCGAGATATGTC
>NW_005370896.1:0-440 GCF_000412655.1 Myotis brandtii | reverse complement strand
AAAAAGAATTCAGATTAAGGGTCCTAGAATGCATAAACCGGATGGAGGAAAAAATCAACAACTTATGCAAGAAGCAAGAAGAAACAGATGAAAAAATCAATAAATTATGTAAGAACCAAGAAGAAATGAAGAGTGATATAGCTGCAATAAAAAACACCATTGAAAGTTTCAACAGTAGACTAGGAGAAGCGGAGGAATGAATTAGCGAATTAGAAGACAGGGAAACAAAACACACCCAAACTGAACTGCAAATGGAGAAAAAAAATTAAAAGACAGGAGGAGAGCCTAAGGGAGCTATGGGACAAAATGAAACGAAACAACATATGAATAATGGGGGTGCCAGAACAACAGAAAGAGGAACAAGACTTAGAAAAACTATTTGAAGAAATAATATCAGAAAAGGTCCCTGAGGTGGGGAAGAAAAAATTCACACAAGCACA
>NW_005370895.1:1961446-1975790 GCF_000412655.1 Myotis brandtii | reverse complement strand
TAGCTCATTTCTTTTTAGTGCTGAATAATATTCCATCGGCCAGATGGACCGCACTTTGCTGATCCGGTCGCCTACAAAGATGATGACATCTTGGTTGCTCCCCGGTTTTGGCAATTGTGACTGCAGCTGCTGTAGACATTCACGGGTGGGTGTTTGTGTGGACACAGGTTTTCAGTTCCTTTGGGTAAATACCAAGGAGCAAGACTGTGGAACTGGATGGTAAGCACATGTTTAGTTTTATAAGAAACCGCCACAGGGTCTCACAAAGTGGCTGTATGGGATTCTTTTAAAATCAGAATATTCCCACGGGAAGGGCAAGGACGAGGGGCCGCTTCCTGTTTTAAGGGATGCCCAACAGGAGGCGAGAGCCCCAGCAATGCTTCGAGCACTTGGCCCACCTCTCTTGTGGGTTGTGGCTTTCTGCCAGGTAATGCTAGGATTACACGTCTCCTCCCCTCTATCAGAAAATAAGCTTGCTGAGGGCCGGGCCTACTATACACTGTGTCCCCTAGCGCACAGCAGGTGCCAAGTAGCACGGAACGCACTCAGAGCCAGAGCTGGGGGAGGGAGGGCAGTCTAGCTTCAGGGAAAGGTAAGAGAAGATGCAGAGAGGAAGGCCAGAGGCAAGTGTGCAACTGTGGGATGATTCATGTGACGGCGATGAGCCAGCTGGGAGGAGGGGCTGGAGGCACAGAAACTCCAGAGGGGGCCCCTGGTACATGGGGGGGGGGGGGCTGGGAAGTGACCATCTGAGCCAGGGAGGGAGTGTGGTGCCCAAGAGAGGAACAAAGAGACCCTGCACATCTCGGGCAGCAGACAGGGCTGGCAGAGAGTCCAGGGCTGTCACCAACGCACATGGCCCAGGCCTGTGTGCTGCATTTGGGCGAGTCAGGGCCTGGACAGCCATCCGGAGCCTTACACACAGACTTCCATGGGACAGAGAAGGAAAAACAGCACCGATGACAAACGCTACTAACACTACGACTTACTGTAATGCAATGTCCTCTAGGAGCCAGAGCACCATAGCAGGCCTTCCTAAAGCTCCCCCACTCACCAGAAGTAAACAGGACGTCTCACTCCTGAGGGAACGTGACATTTTATTATTAATGTTGTCATCGCCACCCTGGTTATTGTTTCGGCTCCACATTATCGGCATCGCTGAGATATGAGCCAGGCTGGCCCGACTCTGCACGGCAGGGGTTGTTGTCAAACTGCTTAAAGGGGGAGAAACTTTTCTCAAAACAAGTATCAGTGGAACCTCAAATATAGACAACAGGCCAAAGGGAGGCCACCCTACGATCTGGGTGGGACAGAGACCTCTCTGCCTCCCGTAGTGTCGGGTCCCCGACTGAGGTTCCAGGAAGATTATTTGAGGATCAATCACACAGTGAAACTGATCGAATGCAGACTCCACCCAGCCGGGCCTGGGCGGCGCTCCCTGGGAAATAGTTGTCCCAAGTTGGTATGAAATTGTCTCCCGCACACCGAGCCAGAACTGAATGCGGGTTTAGGGCCGTGGCACCTTCCCCACTCCTTGCAGAGGCGGGATTTACACACAAGGCGCCAGCAACGCAGCCTCCTGCCTTCGACAGCGTGAGACCCTGCAGCCCTCCTCCCACTGAACAGACAGCCAACCTGGGTGATGCCGAGTCAGCATCTTCTGTTGTCCCGATAAGGACGGAAATACACAAGCTCCATCAGACTATGCAGTAGGTGTGGTCTGCACCCCAGCTCTCATCTGGGCCCCTCCAGCCACTGCTCCTCTCTCAGGGAGGAAGGGTGGCTCTGGAAGCTGCCCACCCTTCACTGGACATGCAGGGGCAGCCTCTCTAGCTGGGCTGGCCAGATGCTGCACAGCCCGGGGGATCACACAGCCATCACCCACCTACTGAGCTGACAGGGGTTTGTGGAAAGGGCCAGAGCATCCAGTCGGCGTTTGGGGGGGAGCAGGTCGGCCTGGAACACACCTGGATGAATGAGTCCAGACACAAGTTCAGCGAGGCTTTTTCTCAGCTGAGCGGTGCAGCCTGTGGCCCTGGGCAACTCTGGGACCAGCGGGTTCTGGAAGAGGTGCCAGGAGTTTGGGGCAGAGCTGGACCAATGACCCCTGCCTCCCATGCAGGGGGCCGCTTCTAAGTCCGGCTGTAGGAATCCGTGGAGATGCCCAGCCCGACCTCCAGGGATGGGTTTCCGTTTGGGGGCGGGGCCAAACCACCGCAGGAGATGCTAAGGTGCGGCCAAGGTTGAGAGCCATGGGTAACACCACACCCCACCTGGCACCCGGGCCTGCCTGCCTCTGCCCTCTCTGCCACGCACCCTGCAGTTCCCGAGTCAAGGGGAGAACTCTCGGCAAGCCACAAAGGAAGTACTTAAGGGCATTCTGTGCTCTGGGGCCATTGCGCCAGTCTGCTTTCTTCACTCTGAAACCAGCCATGGCTTCACTTCATTGCAGTGAGAAAGGAAGTGTCTATCACAATTTCCCTGTCACTGTGAGCTGAGCTGGCCTCGCGGCTGCCCAGCGCACGCCTCCTTCCCTGTCCTCCACTCTCCGAAGGAAGAAGAGACCCCAGGGTAGCCCCGTGCCCCTCCGACTCCTGCAGCCGCTGGGCCTGCAGCTTTGGGCTCCCACTCTCTGTCCTTCCCTCACTCCGGCCTCTCCGCTCAGAGGCTCTAATCTGACACAGGAATGGCCCACCTGCATAGGAAGAGATGGGCCACCTTGCAGGAGTCAGACACAAAGGAGGGATGCCACCTGTCACTGACGCTGGCAAAGACGGAAAACAATCACAGCTGTCCCTGAGGGAAGAGCAAGGGCGCTCGGTGCTCTGTTAGCAGAAGCATAAGTGGACCACTTTCTGGAAGGCAGTGTGGGACAACGTGTGAAGCCTTAAAAACCTTCACGCCGCCCGGCCGGTGTGGCTCAGTGGTTAAACATTGACCTATGAACCAGGAGGTAATGGTTCAATTCCCAGTCAGGGCACATGCCCGGGTTGTGGGTTCAATCCCCGGTGTGGGGCGTGCAGGAGGCAGCCGATCAACGATTCTCTCTCACCACTGATGTTTCTCTCTCTCCCTTTCTGAAATCAATAAGAATATAGTTTTTAAAAAAGCTTCACACCACTGGACACGGTGATTTAACAGCCCAGGCTGCAGCACTACAGGATTCTCGTCATTCCCCAAAGTCGCCTCCCATAAAGTCACCGCAGATACTGAGTTCACAGATGCCGAACCGCGGCTCCTAGGGGAAACACAAGGTTAGGTTCCCTCGAGCCTCTGGTCACGTTTTCACCAATCGATCAGTACCTAGCGTTGTTTCACCCGTGTTTCTGTTTAAAGACACCTTACTTAGTAAATACTGTTGATTTATTAACACTGAGCTCACACCAACAGCACTTATGACTCACGCCTCAATGAAGCTTATGTAACACACGTCAGAGCCCTCGCACGTTCAGGCGTACGGGACGGCACTTCAGCGCTGCTCTTGGGTCACAACAAAGAGCACAAAAACGCAAAAAAGCGCACCACTGCACAGACCACAAACGGGACACTTGTTCACCGTCCAGGCCTCAACCGGAACGTCTGCGGGCAACTAAACTTTCTCACTGCCCTGGGCATGTCCCCAAATGACCGCCGAAGAGCTGACTATTGACTTGCGGGTCACAAATACACGTTAGCCAGTAGGCAAATTCGCAAAACACATCCTGAGTAATAAGGACCGACTGTATATGAATGCTGTGGGAATCCATTTATATCACCTTTTAGGACAGGCAAACGGATAAAGGATGGAAAAGTCAGAACAGTGGTTGCCTGGGGGAGGGAAATGACTGGGAAGAGGCGTGAGGGAGCTTTCTGGGGTTGGAAGTTCATATATACAAAAAATATATATATGTTATATATATATATGGATATATGTTAAAATATGTTTTTATTGACTTTTTTAGAGAAGAAAGGAGAGGGATAGAGAGGTTGAAACATCGATGAGAGAGAAACAAAATCGATCAGCTGCCTCCCGCATGCCCCCCGACTGGGGATCAAGTCCAAAACCCTGACATGTGCCCTGACCAAGAATTGAACTGTGGCCTCCTGGTTCCTGGGTCGACACTCAAACCACTCAGCCACAGCAGCCGGGCGGAACTTGCTATATTTTGATAGAAGTGTGGGTTACACGGGTGCATGCATTTGCCCAAACTCCAGGAACTAAACATTTCACTGTATGTAAATGTACGTTTTTAAAAAACACAGCCACAAATTCCTTGACACTCCTTCCCTTGAGAGGTGGGGGAGGGCTGGGATGGTCAGCAGAGGCCTGGCGTGTCCAGTGCGGAGGTGAGACGCCCACAGCGCAGAGCCGGGCCCATTCTCCCGCCTCATCCTGTGCTCCCTTGGCTCTCTGTCTGGCTCTACACTGGGGCGGAGCTGCCCCTCCCCACACCCCATGCCCACGGTCAGGCCGGGGTAACCTGGAGAGGTGGCAGGCACAGGTAGGCCACGGGCAGAGGAGGGGCTGACGGCTCTAAAACTGACCTCCATGGCGCACCGACAAAGGGCCTCTGTATAAGCCAGCCACCTGAGCGACCAGCCTCAGCTGCGTCAGAACAGGCCCCGGACAATGGGGTCTTTGGAAGCTGCCGGGAAAGCCGCCCTGACTTGGCCACCCGCGCCCGCGCCCGCGCCCAGGCAAGACCTCCAGGGCTGGCGGAAGGCGCAGGGTGTGGGCAGCCTGTCAGCTCCGGCCCCAGAGGAGCCGGATCCCAAAGGGCCCTCCCTCCCACCTGACAGGAAACAGCAGTTTTCACTTCTCTAACTGCAGCAGGAGGGCGGGGGCGGGGGGCCCACAGTCTCTGGATGCACTGCCTCTACTCGCTGCACAGAGTGTTTTTAAGGTTCTGGAAAGTTGGCTCAGCTGCATGACCACCTGCTGGGTCATGCCCCAAGCAGACACCAGCTCAGGGCCCCAGGGTGTCTTCTTCGCTCAGGTGAACCTCAGTGAGCTCAAGGGGGATGGATGGGTGGGAGGGGGGAGTGATGGGGGTGGCAATCATGAAATCTGTCTCCCCTGGACAAATAACAATGGATTTGACCCGGCCGTCGTGGCTCCGTGGTTGAACATCAACCTATGAACCAGGGAGATTACAGTTTGATTCCCGGTCAGGGCACATGCCCGGGTTGCAGGCTCGATCCCCAGTAGGGGGCGTGCAGGAGGCAGCCAATCCATGACTCTCTTTCATCATTGATGTTTCTATCTCCTTCTCCCTTCCTCTCTCTGAAATAAATAAAAACATATTTTAAAAAAGAAAAAATAAACATTTGTGGATTTGAATGAAATCAGTTGGGGTTGGCTCTCAGATGGGACAAGGTAAAGACGCTTTGATATTTGGAGAAAATAATCATTGTAAGTGCTCGCACGGTAAGCAGTCCCCATGCGCCACACCCAGTTCCAAATGCTTCACACAGCACAGCCCCATCCAACAGGAAAACACTGCAGGCCATCTGTGGTTTTACATTTTTAAGTAGCCACGCTTAAAAAGTAAAAGCAGGTGAAACCAATTTTAAAATACATTTACTTAGCCCAATATAGCCAAAGCATTCTCATTTGAACATAGAGTCAATATAAAAATATTGACGCGCTGTTTCCATTCCCCCCACATACCAAGTCTTCACAATCCAGGTCTATTTCACACGGAGAGCACAGCTCAATTTGGACTGGGCAGCTTTTTTTATTTTTATTTTGTAAACCCTCACCCGAGGATATTTTTTCCATTGATTTTTTTAGAGTGTGGAAGGGAGGCAGGGGAGGAGGGGCCCTGGAGACACAACAGTGAACAGGACAGATGCCTCCCTGTCATGGAGCGCACATTCCAGCAGGGGGAGCTAGGCAGGAAGGCTCTGTGTACAAAGGGAGCCCCACTAATCTTGACTCAGTCCCCTGTATACAGTAGGTGCTCCATAAAGGCTGTTGAGGGCATAGGTGATTGGGCTTGGAACTGGATGTGGTGGTGGACAGAGGTGGGTGAAAGGTCTAGGGAAGGGCAGGGGCGGGCAGGTGAGAGCCATAGGGACGCAGCAGGAGTCAGTGACGCGCTGGGTTCACCCCCACACCCCCAGCAGCAGAGCTGCGCCCGGCCAGGCAAGACAGAAACACCAGGCTCACGCAGGTTACATGCCGGCGACTACAATTCCCTTCTCCTCAAAATGTGGGCAGGTCCCCAGGCGCACAGGGAACAAGACTTCTCCTCCAGTACGAACTTTGAGGTCCAGCACCTTCATGTTCGGCTTCCACTGGCCCACCTACCATAGCCACGTCACCCCAGTCCTCGCCCAATAAGCTCGTCTTCACCTGTGACATGCGTCAGGGTCCGACTGAGGTCAGCCCAGGGCGTCAGAGCTACCGCTGAGCACGTCACGGAGATATTACGTATGGCATTCACTGTGTCTCGGCCCACTACAATGTACTGCTAAGCCAACACTTCCAATTTTTATTCTGATTGCATAACATTATAAATACACACCATGATTCATTCATTCAACAAACACTTTGAGTCACTTCTATAGACCAGGCCTTGCGTCTTAGATTTTGAATCTTATCACTAATTCAGTGTTTAGTTTTATTGCCTCATTTTCCTTATTTCTTAAGAGCTTCTTTATCGGAGAGCTTAAATTTCCCCCCCAAAGGAATGTCGTTTTGATTCCATGAGCCAGGCCAACGATGAGCAAGCGTTATTGGTGGGAGAAGGGCGCTTCTGAGTCACCCTGGCTGGGACACGATGATCTTAGGGAGGGACCTGGCGGACCAAATAAAAAAGTGCCTGCCATCGCCAGCCACTCGCCTGCGGCCCAGGGCGTGCCCACTGACACACGGGTTTTTCACGCCCTCGCCACCCCAGGCTTCTCCACTCTGTTGCTGGCTCCTCTTCCAAGTTCAACGGACACACGCTCCACACACAGTGTCTGAAGCAGGTCCCAAACACCATCACCCACAGCCCTCAGCCCCGCAGCATGGGAACACAAACAGAATTATAACGAGCACAGGACGCCCACTCCCCATAAGGGCAGGAAGCGGAGGGCAGGAAAGGTGCCCTGGCTGGCACAGCTGCAGCTTGCTCCTCCGCTGCCCGCAAGGCCAAGGTGAAGACAGCTCTGTCAGCAAACGCCCTGGAGCCCGGCCATGGCCGCCACCAGCTGGACCGCCCGAAATCCTTTCTTTCTAAATCCATTCCTACGGCATCATCAGGGAGCAATGCAAACTGAGGTGCGGGGGGGGGGGGGGGGGGGGGGGGGAGGAGAGCAGAGCAGGTGACATGTCAGCAGATGCAAAACCTCCACCCGGCCCTGGGCCAGTGCTCACCCTCATGTGAGCCAACAGGGTCACAATTAGGCTCCATCCACTGACAGGTAACTGTCAGCTCAGCAGACAGGAGGCTCCAGAGAACAAAGGAGCTTCGGGAGGCAAATGGCAAATCCGCTACTGTCTCGTCACGCTGAAATGACCGTCACGCGCTGTCCAGACCAGAGCCTGCTGTGAGGGGCGTCCACCCCGACTCAGGGCCTGTACTATCACAGGGGTGCCGTGTCCTCTCGGTTCTCAAATTACCTGGGTCTCTGCACCCCCGGGATCAGCTGCAGGGAGACCCAGGCTAAACTCAAGTCCCCTTCTTTTGAATGACAGGCAGCATCATGGCAGGCTTCCAGAATGTTCTATATGTTTTTTTGGGAGGAAGATAGAGACCTCTGATATGCCCCCAACAGGGGAGTAAGCCGCCCTGGCCCTCCCCGGGGACACCCACAGAACAAGAAGGGAGAGGAAGGAACAGGGCCAAGTCTAAACTCGTGGCTCTCAAAACTTAAAATAACCTGGCCACGGATCCTAAAAGCATTCGCTTTGGAACACTCGGGCCGAAAGTCTCCAGCCTTCCACGCTGACCCTGAGACCTGTGTCCAACTGGCGTCCCTGGGAGGAGACACATGAAATACAAAACCTGGAGCGGAGATAAATATTTGCTGGCAAGTGCTACCCCTCCCCCCCCCCCCACCCGTGACGCGCCTGGAGACTTCGAGGCCAGCCTTGTTTTAGGGTAAGGTTTCTGTTCTGTTTGCCAGACGGCCTCCAAGCATCGTTCCATCCCACGTTTGGGTTCATTGTCTTTGCATATAGCCTGGGGTCGATACCGACCCTTAGACCAAAGCATCAGAACTGTCCCCAAGAATCACCTGGGCTGGCACCCCCCATCCTTGCCCACAACACTTGGGGGAGTCACACAAGCACCCCGAGAGCATGCCCCTCGCCCTAACCCACACCCTTCAGAAGAGCATGAGAAGTCAGGGACCTGAGGGGCTGTGGGCAGTCAAGGCCACGGTGTAGCGCCTGTATGTGCCCCTGACCTCCGGGGCTCCATCACCACCCTGCAGAGAGGGGCTCCGCTCAGCTCCAAGCGTGGGACCCCGCTCCTCCAGCCAGCTCGGGCGCCCCTCCACGCCACGCCTTCCTTGTTGCTCCACAGAAAAAGGGGGAGGCTTCAGCCCTGACCCACTTGTGGCCGCAGACCCCCCTGAAGTTCCCTTGGCCAGGAAGCTGCTGTGCTCCCAGGAACTGAGGGGCAGCGGGCACAGTGGCCAAGACCTCAGACTCAGCAGCCACACTCAGCACAGCTCCTTACTAAATGCGTTAGGCGGGTTACCTGTTTGCCCATCTATGAAATGGGGATAATGAAACAGGGTCATTGGGAGGATTAAACAAGCTAATGCATGTGAAATGATTTGCAAAGTGCCTGGCACAAAGCAACTGTTCAACAGATTTCAGCAAAACGATCTCAGAGCCAGCACCCCAGCTAAAAATCCCTTCTCCCTCCCCTTCACACCCTAACAGAAGCCCCCCATCCCTTCAACAGACATCCACTGAGCCCCCACTTTGTGGGGCCCCGACAGTGCCAGGCCCCAAGCCACTGCCCATGTCCGATGACCCAGACGGAGACCCAGCACCGCTGAGGACATGACAGGAGTCCACGGAGGGGGCCTGGGACACGCCAGCAAAAACAAGGTCACTGAGCCCCACGGCCGGTGCTCGCAGCTGCTCCCCCGCACTGAAGACCCCAAGTTCAACTAGAGCGAGAGCCTCAAAAGGCCTCTGGGGAGGCGACCAGGCCGCACAGTGGGCCCATGTTTGTTCCTTTCTCATCTCACTTTCATCAGACACACTCTGCAGAGCAAACTGGCCTCTCGCTCAGAAAACGCTTCTACTCGGGCCAGAGGGCCAAGCAGCACAGCCCAGGACGTAGCCCGCAGCCCACATCCCGCAGCCCTCAACCCGCCAGATCCCACATCCCGCCAGATTCCACACCCCACCAGGCTCCGGCTGCGGCTCTGCACCGGGAACTTTCTGCAGAAATCCTCACACTGACGGTTCTGAGGACGGCAGGCATGCCAGTGACTCATGCTTCTTGTTTTAAGCGTAACTGTATGTATTCCCAGACTATCTGCAGTGCAAGTGATTACCACTTACAATTGAAAGTGTAACTGCAACTGAAAACATTTTAAAAAAGTGGTTTTTGATTCTGTAGAGGCCGGGAAGGGGGGTGGTTCCGTGCAGCTCCCAGCTCCCGCCATGGCCGGCAAGGCTGCCGCCCGGCTCCTGCTCCCCAGGTCAGCTGAAAACCAGGCACTCAACTGGCCAGAAGCGGCCAGCCCAGCGCAGAGAAAGCAGCTTGCCCAGTGCCACACCTGGGCTGTTGGTGGGCCAGGCCCGGAACACCTGGCTTCCTCACTCTCCAGTGCCTGCCCTGCTTCCGAAGTTCCGTCTCCCGTGCAGGAGCCCTAAGTCAACACGTGCGAAGAAATACAACTGAGAAACAAACCTCTGGCGAGAATGGCCTTGCCTGGGGTCAGTTTCAGCTCTGGATTGCTAAGGAGAGCAGGAGAAACAGATGGGAACACAAGATTCTTTCCTGGTCCCGCAGGAGCGCGGCAGGAACACCACCCCGAGGAGGGAGGACCTCAGGGAGATGCCGACGGGACCAGGCAGCCACCGTGGGAAACCGATGTCAGGACCTACAGCCGGAGACCAAGGGCCCCAGGGGACCGCAGGGGCGGGAGCACCGTGCTGGCCGGAGGATGTTGGCTGGGGAAGGTCAAGGGCAAGAACCCGGTGGTGGGAAGGAACACAAGGTCAGGGGTCGGCTGGTGTGACGGGAGCCGAGAGCAATGGGCTGGGGCACAGCCATGGCAGGAGAACCACGGTGTCACCGCCGAGTGCGATGGCCTGGGCCTGACCTCTCGTGCCCTTCCCGGCAGCACTGGTGCTGAGAGCGCGGGGGCCTGACCGAGCACCTTGTGGACGCTGCGAACAGATGAACCCTCCTGGGCGAGATGCGGGCGGTGATCATCCTCGCCCTGGAACCTCTGAAGAGCGATCCCACGGACAGAGATGGCAGAAAGGGATGGGGCGAAAGGATGATGGGAATTCCATTCCTTCGGAGAACACAGGGGATCAGTGTCCGAGCCCTGACCACTGACCACACAGGAGCAGCCACAGGACAGAGCGAGCTAGACAGTGCAGTGGGCGGCGACGGAGCTGGCCACGCTGGCGTCCCAGGTTCCTTGCTATCCACAGCCCATCTGCACTCTGACCCCCACACGCTGCCCATTTTATCCCCAAACCTGCCATGAAACGTTTTTAAACTCGCTTAAGGTTTTAGAAGTTACTTCAAATCACACACTTGCTTAAAACCGTCAGGAGTCACGGCGATGGTTATCTTTCAAGAGTGACGACAACTGTAAGGGGTGCAGGTTCGGGGGCTTCTTGGGTGCTGGTCCTGTCGGTGTCTCGATTTGGGCGCAGGTAACATGGGTGTGTCCACTGGGTGAGCATCTACAATATGTGTCTATTATATACCAAGAAGGAGTTAAAAGACATATGTCCTCCTGATTTTGAGGGGAAGATTGCCAGATCTACTAAGAAAATGCACACAGGCTCCAATTTCTAAAGGGCTGGTGTCCCCAGAGCCCAGGTGTGCACCGCAGGGCTAGGCAGGCGGGGCTGGAGTCCTGGGTGCCACTGACAAGCGTCACCCGGAGGATCAGGAATTTACTGCCATGGCAACGGACGCCTGGATCCAAGCGATGGCCCGGTGTCTCCAGAAGGAATTTGGGCGCATTCCAAGGCGATGGCCCTTGGTCACGCCAGCTCCTCAGACGGAGCCTGAGGGCCGATAACCTTGTGCCGCCTCCACTTCAGCACAGGTTCAGGTTTCCTGACCTGCCTGGCATTTGGGGGTAACTGGGGTCACCCAGGCCTGCAGGCCCGTGTGGAGGCTGGGGCTCTCCTCTGCCCACCGCGCCTTCCCCTCCCTGCACAGGTAAGATTCCAGGAAGCCCCCTGCACGCTAGCCTCTGCCTCAGAGGCCGCTTCCAGGAGACCCAGCCTGTGACAGGCGGCTGATTAGTGTCCTTTCTCCTTAGAAAGGAGGAGAGGCCCCGTGCAAGGAAGACGAACGTGCGGAGGAAAAGGTGGGAAAGATTACACAAAAGCACTCCGTCCTCCTCCCTTCCTCTGCACTATAAACAGTGGTGCTTAAGCAGAAGCCACATGGCACCGGCGGCTTCCCCCAAGAGCGAGGCCGGGAAGGCGGGAACCCGAGGACGTTCTCCTTGCAGCATCTAGTCTGTCCTGAACTCTTTCCTCGTGGACAGAAGGACACAGAGACCACAAAGGACTCCCGGAGAAGGACGAGGGGGGAGAAACGCCCCCGTAGGACCAGGTTGTCATGAATCCACAAGGACGGCCACAGAAAGTGCCAGAAGAGTCCGCGGTGACCACTGATCAATAACTGGAAACCGAGGTGTCCTCAGACTCAGTGTCCTCAAAGGTGGGGATTCCCGAGTTCATGCACAATGTCAAGTACTCCCAGGACACCTGTGTCTGCCCCAGGGAGGACCTCCGTAACCCCCTCTCCCCCACCCCATACACACACACACACTTTGTTCTGCTTCTGGCTAGAACAACGACATCGACTGATCACGACGATGCCTTACCCTGACTCTCTGGCAAGAGCCGTGCCCCCACACACACACACACATACACTTTGCTCTGCTTCTGGCTAGAACAACGACATCGACCGATCGCGACAGTGCCTTACCCTGACTCTCTGGCAAGAGCCGTGTCTGCAGATATTCTTCTATGTGAAGTACAAGCTCATCATTATCTAACAACTGCAGTGTGCGGGGCAGACCAAGTCTTTCCAATGACACCAGATCTGGGGAAGGGAAGGCGAGCCCCTCGACTGGCCCAGCCTCCTTGTCCCACAGGTGGGGGAGGCCTGGAGGAGAGCAGGGTTCGCTCAAGGCCCCAAGGTGGGGCTGGGCCCAGAGCCGACTGCCGGATGCTCAGAGGACAGACGGCCTATGCCACCCGGCCAGTCACACAGAGCGATGGAAGCTGCCACCAGGCATGGGCAGGCCCTCTCCTCCATGCTGGGCAGTGGGGTTCCCGGCACAGGCTCCACAGAGAGCCACCAGGCAGCAGCTGAAGGGCACACAGCCCCCAGCCCCACAACCCCACCTCCGGGAGTTTATCCCACAGCTCCGCATGCACCTCACAGACGGCCCCTTTAAAGGCCCGCCAGGGGGGGCTGCTTACGTGACCCGGGGCACATGCCCATGGCGGTGACTGAGCCAACTCCACACATGCCAATACGGGGCAACTGCCAACACACGGCTCAGGGGCAAAGGCAAAAAGCAGGTGACAGCATGCCGCCACCGTCACGGGCCGAGATACGTATTTTCATTATACCCAGCCAGAAACAGGGGAGGAAAGAAGATTAATAATTCACCGTATGTATCTTTACGTCTTTGGAACTTTCTACATGCGAATAATGCAGTCAAGAAAGCAAACGATTCCCTTCACATGAAATATCCAGAACAGGTAAATCTAGGCAGAGAGCAGCGTGGCGGCTCCGGGGGCTAGGAGAGAGAGGCGGAGGGGCAGCAACAGCTCTACGGGGGCCGGGCTTCCTTTGGGGGGTGATGAAATGCTTGGGAACTGGGGAGAGGTGGCGCTTGCACAACATGATGAACGTACTAAATGCCACCGACGTGTTCACTTTAAAATGATTTTGCTACGTAATGTTCGCCCCAATTTTGAAAAAGCCATAAAAATGAATGAATGAATGGGGTTTTCACAGGTGACCTTGGGGGAGCAGCTTGGCAATGCTGTGAGAGGCATGGCGCTGGCAGCTGAGCGGGGGGCTCCCATCCCACCACGCCCGGCACCACCCAGGAGACCTCGGGGACATAACGGAGCCTCGCTGAGCTTCGGTCTCCTCCTCAGTGCAGTGGACGTAACCACAGAGCCTGCGTCCAAGGGTTGCTGTGACGAGTAAACTAAAGAGTCCACGCCAAGTGTCTAGCCCAGCGCCTGGCCCCGCCCAGGCCCCAGGGCCTCTGCTCCTGCTGTCTGCCCCACTGAGCACGCCCTCTCCCTGGGCAGACGCTGGTCCACTCCCTCGCCTCCTTCACGTCTCTGCTCAAATGCCTCCATCTGGATGGGACCTTCTCTGACCACCTGATTTAAAACTGGAACCCTCCCTGCTCTGCAGCTCCTCTATCCCCTCCTCCCCTTAAACTGGCTTCTTTATTTTGTTTACGTCCTGTCTCCTCTACTGCACTGTCCTCTCGGGGAGGCAGTTTCTGTCTGTCCCCTTCTCTCTGTGCCCCAGGGGAGACGCTCAGTAGGTACGTGTGGAATGAACGAATGGTGTTCACTAATATGTCCGCTCTGATCCCGAGGGTAATCCTGCCTCCCCGAAAAAAGAAAACTGTTGTCTTGTTGTTTAAGCAGCTTGAAACAAAAGAATCAAACAAAAGCCTAAATTTAAAAACCCACAGTATTTCCAGCTCAGCCCTAGTCCCCAAAGGGAGCCATCTGCGGAGAAGAGAGTTCTCAGCGAAATGACGCTTACGTGCTCGAAAACATCAACCACCAAAAGTCACCCAGTGCAGGGTGACGTGGCCACCGCGAGGCTCTCAGGAGCAAGAACACAGTGCCAGCCCGGCCGGCGTGGCTCAGTGGTTGAGCGTTGACCTATGAACCAGGAGGTCACGGTTCGATTCCCGGTCAGGGCACATGCCCAGGTGGGCTTGATCTCCAGTGTGGGGCGTGCAGGAGGCAGCTAATCAATTATTCTCTCTCATCATTGATGTTTCTATCTCTCTCTCCCTCTCCCTCCCTCTCTGAAATCAATAAAAATATATTTAAAAAAAAAAAAAAAGAACATAGTGTTACCACGGGAGCCTGGGACCCGATGCCCACCTCAGGACAGAATCGTCCATTCACAGAGAACAGGGAGGTTGGGAG
>NW_005370895.1:1958148-1961420 GCF_000412655.1 Myotis brandtii | reverse complement strand
CCCCACCCCAGGGCCTCCCCTGCCCCTGCTGTCCACTCGGCAGACGGTCTCCCCAGTGGGACTCGGCTTCCCAGGGCTCTCAGGCCTCAGAGGGAGAAATTGTGACCCCAAGAATCCAGAGTTCAAAAATGAAAAACAAAAAAACAAAAACAACCCTCAGACTCTTCTAAAAATAGGCTCTTTCAATTAGGTCTCCTCTGAGGCGCCACAGCCTTACTCCACAGAAGATTCGCTCGCTGCTTCCCGCGGCCTCCAAGCCCTGGGCGGAGAGAGCCGAAGCCAGCCGTCTCCCAGAGCGTGTGGTTTCAAAAGAGCATAAAGCAAAATCTGCAAGTTTGAGCAAAACCAGAAAGGAGCACCTTCCATCCTATGGTCAGCAGTCTGCGGGCTGGCGGGAACCGGGTGGGCGTGGGGGGCTGAGTCAGGAGGCAGCTCGTCCACGGGTCTCAAATTTCCTCGAATGTCAGGCTCACTCACCTGGCTGGTGAACATGCGGATGGCCGGGTCTCACCCCAATTTCTGAAGTAGTAGGTCTGGGGTGGCGCCCTATAATTTACATTTCTAACCCATCCTCAGGGGAAGGGCTAGAGGGAGAACCACTGCTCTAGAACAAATAGTTTCATGTTAGTGTGACACCTGCCTCAACTACACACGGTACCTGCAGACAGACACACACACACACACACACACACAGCCTTACAGAGCCCCTGCCTGACCACTGATCCTCAAATAGCCAGACCTGCCTGGCCCAGCCAACTACTGAGGCACCGCTCAGGGGCACAGGACCTGAGAAAGCTGCTCCCATTCAAATCTGAATGAGCCAGTCACTGTGAGGCCCGAGGGCACACCCAAAACCCTTGAAAACCGAAGTCACAGCATTTCCCTTTTTTGAAAGCAGTCACAAGCGATCCCACCCGGCTTCGCCCTTCACACATGGGTAACCCCCAGCTGCAAGATCCGCTTTCTGCCAGGGATGCTTTCAAGTTTCTGAATCAGAAGAAGTAGCTGAAAAAAAAAAAAAAAAAAAAAAAAAAAAAAAGGACAGGCCACTCGAGAGCTACAGCATCCCTGGTGGCAACCCCATCACCCACTGCGGGCAACTCCATTGGCCTCTCACTCACCAAAGTAATCGGCCTTCGGATGAGCATCCATCTCCTGCTCCAGACGCTGGGTGAGGGCTTCTAATTTCAGCTCGGCAGTCGAGGGCCCAAGCTCGAGACCCGGGGTGAGGGTCTGGCAGGGCAGCCTCACTCTGTGGGGGCTGGGGCTCTCTGGGAGCACAGACCCCAGGCCACCCTCAGAAGACCAGCCAGGGGGACCTTCTTTACAAGATAACTCAAGTGGGGTGGACATCACTGGAGGGACACGGCTGACGGGGCTGAGCTTGGGACCAGTGCCAGGGTCTGTGCAGCCAGGCTTGGGACCCAGCCCAGGGGCGGCATCCAGCTGCAAACTGTCCATGTTGGCTGGCAAAGATGATGGCCCAGAACTAGAAAGGTAGGATTTGGGCCCATCCTGGAACCAGGACTGAGGGTGCGCATTTGGTTTGGGCATCGTGCCTGAAACCTCACTCCGTGCCCCCGAGTTTGTTCTTGGAAGAGCTCCTTGACTGGGGCAGCTCCCTGAAAAAGGGGTTCTGGGCTGAGTGGGCCCCAGGAGGGCCCCGTTCTCCAGGCCTGGGGAGGGAAGGCCAGGGCGTGCCCACTGGGAGGAGGCAGTGGTCCAAAGACCCGCTGGCTTCTCGCTGCTGCGGCCACCACCACCATCCTGGCCGCTCTCAAACGACCGGCTGGAGCTTGGGGAGAGCTGCGGCTGGTACAGGTAAGGGTCCCTGGCGCGTGTGGGTGGTGATGGGTCACCGCCTGGGGCGCCAGGCCACCCAGTCCCTACACCCAGCCTGATGCCGGGAGGCACTCCTGGTTCTTCACCCCACTTCGGGCTTGCCAAGGAGAGGTTGTCATAATAGTCTCCATGGGTGAGGCAGGAAGGGTCCTCACAGGGGCTCAGCCCGTGGACGGCGGACATCTCGGAACTGGCCGGGCTCTCCTTGGAACCACAGTCCTGGCTGCCAGGCCTGGTGTGGCCATACGGCCTGGCCTTCTGCTCCTGGGCTGGGTACAAGGGCTGCCCAGCAGCGACGGCAGTGGCTGTCCCAGGAGCTACTGTCGAGGCAGCCAGAGGGGGCTTGGCAGCGCCGTCCATGGTCAGCCTACTGCCCGCACCAGCTTCCCGATGGGCCTGCGGGCCCAGGGGGCCCCCGCCGTTGGCAGGCCCTCGGCCAGCCCGGGGCAGGGTCTCCTCCTGCAGGAGCTGCTGCTGCTGCTGCTGAAGGTGGATCTTGGCCATCTTGGTGGCAAACACCCGGCGTGTCGGCCCCCGCCGTTGACAGGCCCTCGGCCAGCCCGGGGCAGGGTCTCCTCCTGCAGGAGCTGCTGCTGCTGCTGCTGAAGGTGGATCTTGGCCATCTTGGTGGCAAACACCCGGCGTGTCTCCTCAAACTCCGGGTTGTTGCCTGCACCCTTGTCCACTCGGAAGAGTCCATCCTTGGAAGCCTCATACATGTTCAGGTCCTCGATGAATTTACTGGCCTCCAGGCCCAGGTCCTGGTACTTGTCCATGTTGCTGAGGGGTGTGGAGGCCTAGGCCAGGCACCGGGTAGTGTGTGTGTGTGTGTGTGTGTGTGTGTGTGTGTGTGTGTGTGTGTGTGTTTGAGGGGGGCGGCCAAGAACGGGGGGGCTCAAGTCCAGCCCAGAACAAGTAACACCCTCCACCTGCCCAAAGTCAGAGTCATGACCCCGGGCCTTAGAGTCCAGCCCCAGTCGAGGCCTCAAGGCCAGATGCACCAAGTTCTCCTGCAACTTCTTTTCCCCTCGGAAGTGTCCACGTGGGGGCAGATGGTGGCGCTTCCCTGTCCCAGCTTACTCTGCGTTTTCTCTTTTTCAAATCATAAAAGGAAAAAGAAGAGGAAAACAAAAAAAAGTCACATCCTCTTTAACCAAACTCGGAAACGCACAAGGCAGCAGGCGCGGAAGGGTCCGGGCACCAAGTTCTCCTGCAACTTCTTTTCCCCTCGGAAGTGTCCACGTGGGGGCAGATGGTGGCGCTTCCCTGTCCCAGCTTACTCTGCGTTTTCTCTTTTTCAAATCATAAAAGGAAAAAGAAGAGGAAAACAAAAAAAAGTCACATCCTCTTTAACCAAACTCGGAAACGCACAAGGCAGCAGGCGCGGAAGGGTCCGGGGTGCAGCGGATTTACCCAGAGCGGAGAGGCCG